>NW_021145100.1:0-107481 GCF_900634775.1 Gouania willdenowi
TTATCATAGGAAAAATTATACCCCAAAACCTCCAACCATTTCTCTTGTTCACAGCACTTTAGCGTGCAAGACCATACAACACTTCACTGGGTGTAGACACTTTTAAGGGAAAATTAAGTGTTCTCAACATTGGGTTGGTGGCCCAATCTGGGTCGCCTGAGATTTAAAAAAGGGTCCTCCTGAAATTCTTGATAATTGATTGAAATAAGAGATAGTTTAAAGTTGAGTAACTTCCAAGCATTTAAGGAAGCTCTCCAAACCGTGCTGGGGCTCGTCACCCCTACGAATGGGATAAATACAGAGAGCAAAAGACAATATGATTGTTCGACTCAACTTAACTTTAATTCTGTCTAACCTTAAAGGGCCAATAATCTTGCTAAACTCTGGTCAGACACAGAATAGGAGACACTTTTGCCACCAATTGACCTTCAAAATTAAGTAAATTACATCTCAAATAATAATTATGAGGGAAATGAATGAAATAAATGAACTGACAAATTCAGCTCTATAAAAGAATTAGGCTATGTGAATAGGTGTGGAGTGTTAACATTATTCAGAATAAAATAAGGATAGAATAATATTTCTCCTTCACAAATAAGAGATAGCAACGAAAATGAAACAAACAATTTAAATAATAAATAACATTATTTATTTATTTGGTTAAACTCATTTAGCTTTCTCACATCTCCATGTCTCCCAATTGTATGTATTCATCTTGAGAAGACAGTGTAATCACACTCCACACTTCTCCGTCCGACTTGCATGTCCTTCGCCGTCCGACTTGCATGTCCTTATAAACAGTGGTTCTCAAATTGTTGCTTCTCACAGGTAAGTAATTTACCACAGATAATCACTGCACTCCAGCTATGGCTTCTTCTTACTTCCAGGAAAAGAAAATCGAATTAATACTTCCTGCTTTTCTTCAGCTACAGATAACTTGAGCTAGCATGGCTAAAAGCTCACTAACCCACACCTACCATTGTGTGATTGTGCAGCAGCACCTTTTAGGATCTGCTCTCAGATCCTGACCTCTGACCTGGCTCTGCCTTCCTGGCCATACTAACTATTCAATTTAGTTAGTTAACCAAACCTAACACCCCTAAACTTTTATTCTATTCTATTCTATCTATCTATTCTATTCTATTCTATTCTATTTATTTTATTTTATTTTATTTTATTTCATATTCGTTTTATTTTATTTTGTTTGTTTTGTTCTGTTTGTTTCCCCCCCCCCCCCCCCCCCCCCCCCCCCCCCCCTTTTTTTTTTCTGTCCAGGTACCAGCTAAAGCCTACCAGGTACCAGGTACCAGCTAAAGCCTCAGTAGTGGGATCGCGCCTGTGTTCAGGTACCAGCCAATCCCAAGAGTTCTGTTTCGGTGTTTTTCCCCCTCTTCTGTTCAGGTACCTTCCGATCCCAAGAGAGGTTGCCAGGTGTGTGGAGACTACCCTTCCTCAGACAACAACCAATCATCTACAACGCCGACCGGAAACGAACGACCCACACGGCAGTGAAGGTCGTGGAGCAGGCAACATGGATCCAAGATGATTGCCGACACCAGCTGATGCTGAGACGGAGGCTGACCGAACAATGAAGGGGGAACCGACAAGGCCACTGAGACACACACAAGAAAACGCTCTAGAACAAGGGCCTAGCTTTGTTTATAAGCCACACCAAATGCTCATAGCTAGGTTGAGGGAGGACAACCTCACACCTAGCTGCAGGAATACAGTCATAAACCCTTCTGCTACGATTGAGGAAAATACTCAAGGTTCTTCACTCATGATGCTATTGGTTACCCCAGTTACCACTGAACTCAGCCGATGAAGACGAGTGATGTCCTTGATGCAAATGATGATTTTTGCTTATCTAGATGCAATAAAGGATGATTTTTGATGATTCATGCCATTGATAATAATGATGAAGTTTTTTTTAAGGTTTATTTCCACATTTTTCTTGATATATCTATATCCGTGCCTCACAAAAGAAGAATATATCCAATGTATGACAATAACGATGCTAATGGTTAACCCTGACAGACAGCAAAGGTGGAATATAATAATTTTGTTTCTTGATTTGGTCGTTGATGCGACCAAAAGTGGGGAATGTTATGGTCAATTATTATATTCATCATCATATCCTCAAATGTATGTTCATGTGTACAATTTGTCATGTTTTAATACATGACGACTCCATTACTCATTACACTTTTGAACATCTGATTAAACAGTACAGATCGTATTATTCTCAGTGCAGCACAGTCTCTGCCAAGGCCAGAATCTCTGCTCACATGCAGACATACACTGACGCACACACTTATCAAGACAGATAAAGACTGGAGCCAAACCTTCTCATAACATCTTCATCATCCTCCAACATTTCCACTATGGGCATCTGACTCCCTCCCTTTTGTCTCTCACTGTTGGGACCTTTTCTTATCTGTATAAAAAGCTTAAGCTTTGAAACTGTTGAAGCGGGGGCGCGGCACTTCCTTCGGACGTCCGCCTGGACGGACGCTAATTTTGTTTCACTTTGTTCCATCTTGTACCTTTTTTCTTAGTTTAGAATAAACATTTTTTATATAAAATCATCAATGCTTCTCCTGGATTCCATCATTCAACCAGAGCAATGAATCATGTCTTCAAATGAGGTCAACCGTAAATTCTGCCGTAACAGACTCCTCCCACCAGAGCGTCATGTTTAAGGGAAGAAGAAAATGAAAATGGATGATTTATTATTCATTTTATTTATGAGTTAAAAATGCATCTATATTCTGAAAATGAAAAATTATTTCTGTTAATGGATTTTAAATTGAATTATGGTACAGATATACTTCCATAGTTTATACAGTTGACGTAGCGTTCTTATTCTCTATTACAAGTTCACAGTTGTTTTTGTTTGCAGTGCCTTTGAATAAGTTGTTTTGTGCCTGACTTGGCTAGCTACGCCACAAGTTTTCCCTCAGTATCCTTAGGTCTCACATGTTAAATGGACCTTGAACTGAGACATGTTTGAATACTTTACATTGTAGTGTTGCACAAATGTTTGATCATTTTGTTTTTGCCTTCTTCACATGACAAATCACAGCACTTTATACAGCAGCATATTATGTGTTTTGTTCATTGCTGTTGGTTTTGCTTTAAAAAAAAGTCTTAAATTGTCTTAAATTTGACATAAAAAGTGTGCAGCAACCACTGTTTCTGGTGTACGGTTCATACTGTTAATAAATGTTGATGGTACTCATACTCCTGGTTGTGATTCTGATAAGATGTTTATTCTAAGAACAAACACTGGTTTTAAAATTTTGGTTTTAGTTTTAATATAGATTTAGGTCAACTTGTATCAAGAAACAGCTTAATCATTTTTCAATAATGCTGAGTCATTTTTTACTTAGATTAGTTGTTTTCTTCTTGTTCCGAAGCTTTCATTTGCATAAATTAAAAAAGCAAAAAAAATTTTTACAAGAATTATTTGTTTATATTCAATATATTTCACTTGTTATTGTGTTGTAGGAAGTTTGATTTCAAGTAATTTAATCTAATAATCATCCATTTCTGCTTATTTTAACCCTTTAGAATACTTGTCTTGCTAACCACTACATTAATTATAATGAAATTCAGTACATCTACACGTCTTCTATATGTTGCCACCAATAAAATGTAGTATTTTTTTTCTAGATCATCATCAACTCAGGTTGATCCAGGCTGATTAAAACCATCCCATCTGAGCTGGGACATGAACTGATCCATTTATTCACACATTAGTTCTTCTAATGTCTTTAAACACTTTTATTGATACACACAGACCTGGTCAGAGCAGGTTACACTCCCAGTTAGGATCATGGAAAATAACATTTGCTTCTTCTCAGTATCTGGTTTAGACTTATTTAGACCTGTGTCCTGGGTATGATGGGTTCACGAGGTGAACAGTACTCAGCCATGTTGGGAAGTCCAGAAATCACACAGCATTTCACACAATCATTGTGGTCTATGCCAGAAAATACTACAGACCAAGTATTTGTAGTGTAGTCATAGCACTCAACAATTCTGTTTCGTCTTCTACAAGAGACAATAAAGATCTTCTTGTTCATCACTGCAATGTCAAAGTATCTGTGTGTGTGGACCATTTCAGGGACATCGTACCAGGTGTTGGTCACTGGGTCATAAGCCTCAGCAGACTTCAGATCTCTGAATCCATATCTGCCTCCAACTGCAAAAATGTGGCCCATATATGCAATGACCCCAAGTCCACACCGAGGTGTTCCCATAGGAGTGATCAGTGTCCACTGGTTGGTGTCTGGGTTGTAATACTCAGCAGTATTCAGTACTCTATTACTACATCCTCCACATATGTAAATCTTGTTGTTCAGTGTGGTGCAGCTGGCATCTTCCCTCCCTTCATTCATTGATGCAATGAACGTCCACTGGTTGATGTTGGACTGGTAGCGTTCAGCAGTTCTTAGTGAGGTACCATCATCATCCCTGAAGCCTCCCATAGCGTAGATGCATCCCTTTAGCACAGTAACACTCACAAAGCTCCGTGACTCCTGCATTGGTGACATCTCCTGCCAAGTGTGTGTGACTAGGTTAAACCTCCACACTCTGTTAGAGGGGTCAGTCATTCCTAAACCACCACCCACAATGTAGAAGCATCTACCAAGGAAGACAGTGCTGTAGAGGAATAAGTGAGTCATGGGATTCTCCAGACTAGGATGAGTGTGAACTGTAATCCAGCTGTTAGTTCTGTAGTCAAAGGCCTCTATGATCTTAGAAAATATTCTAAACATCAGTAAGACGGCGTTTGGCAAACGACGGCAAAACAAAGTGTTGTTGATCCCAGACTCAGAGCAGAGTAACGAAGGTTGAGACATGACTTTAAGGGTATCAGAGACCAAGAGGTGGGACTCAGGGTTTGTTTTTACCACATCATTGTTAAGCACATTGTCTGTGATGTAACTTTTGTCCGTCAGCCCCAGTCGTACCTTTGGTAACAGAGTAGAAATGGCTCCCTGTCGTTCCTCAGGCATGTGGTTTATCCATCTTAAAACACTTTGATAAACTGTGCTCTCCTGGGTCACAGTAAGGTCATCCTGACCCAGGATATCAGCCAGCTCCTGCACCTCAAGCTGCAAAAACTCTTCACAGAGTGAAACCTCCTCAAAATTCTCACAGATAAAGTGAAAGGCCTCATACTTCAGTTGAAACAAAATGGGAATATACCAGACTTTAGTAAACTGCCACAGCCCGATGCATTTTTCCAGACAGAGATGATCCTTCAGAGCTTCAAAACATGTTTGTTCCAGACTATTTACATTGAACTGATGCACTTCCATCATTAGATCAAAAATTTAACTGTTGTCAGAGTGACAGAGATTAAGTAAATTCACTGAGTCCAAGGAGTTTGTGGGTTATTGTGTCTCTCTCAGAAGGGTTTCCCTCATTAAAGAATACTCAATGTGCTGCTGACTCCTTTGATGTGTGACCAGCTCCTGATGATGTCATCAGCAGAGTGTGTGATGATGTCACAGTGAAATTCACACTGACATTCCTTCTGCTGGCTCCTGATTGGTGGATGGCATGACAGGTTCTGCGTTCTTTGATATCTGTGTGTGTGGGTGGGGGGGGGGGTTGTCTCAGCTATCAATCAATCAATCAATCTTTTATTTGTATAGCGCCAAATCATAACCAATGGTATCTCAAGACACTTCACAGTAGAGCAGTCTTAAGGATGGACTCTTCATTTTATGGATACACACATATGCATATATACGTATATACACATACATATGTATCCCACACCCAACATGAATTCATTATGGCGGCAAGGAAAACCTTCTGTTAAGCAGCAGGAACCTTGTGTGGATCCCATTCCTATGATGAACAGTCATCCACGTTATGCTGTGTTGGGTGTGTGCAGAGGAAAGGGTGGAGACAGAGCCGCTGAGACTCTGTAACTCCACACTGAGGATCCCACGGATCTGCAAGACAAAAGCCAGAAGAAGTACAGGAGCAAACACACAAGGGAAGAAGCAGACATAGAGGGAGTGTTTGAGAGAGGAATGGGACCCTCTCCGGTCCCTCTCTAACCTAAATGACCTCTCTGTTAACGCCCTCTCCAACCGAGCATGCCAGACCCCCACCGGCAGTCTATGCCTATTGCATCTTAACTATGAGCTATGAGCTGGTTCCTAACTAAAAGCTTTACCAAAGAGGAATGTTTTGAGCCTAACCTTAAAGGTAGAGAGGGTGTCTGCCCCCCGAACCGTGGTTGGTAGATGGTTCCAGAGAAGTGGGGCCTGATAACTGAAAGCTCTTCCTCCTATACTACTTCTAGAGACAAATGGAACAACAAGTAGTCCAGCATTTTGAGAGCGTAGTGTTCTGGTGGGATTGTATGGCACTACAAGCTCCTTGAGATAGACTGGTGCCTGTCCATTTAGGGCTTTATAAGTGAGAAGAAGAATCTTGAATTCTATTCTATATTTTATGGGAAGCCAATGCAGAGAGGCTAATACAGGAGTATTGTGATCTTTAACCTAAATTGTTCTGGGATTATTCATCAATAAATTGGTATTTGTCCTACTTGCTGATTTATTAAGATGTCAAAAAGAAGCTTCTTTACTGACAGTCATTCTAGATTTTCGGCTATTTGTGAATTTTTTTCCAGGTTTAGGAATGGTGGCCTTGGCGTTATTAGCACCACGCTCTGACCAGTTGAGCTAACTGGCCTATGAAGCTGCAAAAATGTGTAAAAATATGGTTGAGTTAAAACGATCACGGTTCTAAACACCCAGAAAGTTGGCAGTAGAAAATTCAGCAGTACTCATCCCTTCGCTTAAAGCTGCAGTATGTTTTTTTTTTTTTATGTTATTTGGTCAAAAGTCCATAATCATCTTTGAGCATATTGTAATATTGTAAAGTGTTTTGAGTAGACAGTGAATCTCTACTCCTTCTCCAGGCTCTGAAAATGAAGTTTATCAATACAGGATGGATGTCAGCCAATCAGAGGTCTTTCTACCAACACAGCAATCTTATGAGCTGTTTTAAGCATTACTATTGGCTGCTGGAGCTGCTCGTCAAAAGTCCGTGTGTTCTTGATCTGAGAGTAGAGAAAGTCTCATGGCTTTATATTCCAGCAGAAATCTCTAACGTGACTTTTGTCAAATCAAGAGGAAAAATGAAGACTGAGGTGGAGAAGCAACAGAATAAAGGCACAAACATGTTCATGAGGAACAGAGTCACAGAGGTTCCTCTGACTCTGTGTGTGTGGTGGACTTCACTTGATCTGCTTTCAGTCCGTGCACAGTCTGCCCTGAGTCAGACAGAGAGTGATAACAAACGAGATAAATAGCTTGTAAAACTAAGAGAAACATTATCTAAGGTGGAGACAGAGAACAGACACATTTCATCTGCAGTGTGGAGTGTGTCTGCTCTGATCAGCTGCTTGTGTGAGGATCACACAAACACACACACGCACACACACACGCACGCACGCACGCACGCACGCACGCACGCACGCACACACACACACACACACACACACACACACACACACACACACACACACACACACACACACACACACACACACACACACACACAATTCTCACTGAGGCCTTCACTCACTATTACCTACAGGGGGTGTGGCTAATGGTTTTGTTGACACCCTTTAACTGCTCTAGGATTGGTTTGAATGGAAAGCGTTCCTGGTTTATGAAGTCTACATGGAAGTAAGCTGAAGCGTCTCCATGGTAACTCCCAGCTGTGACAGCAGGGGGCGTGGTCTCCTTCAGTCACTGCTGCACATATCTGTGTGTATATTTAACATTTAGATATAGATTTAACATTTAGATTTAACATTTAACATTTAGATATAAGATTAAGCATTTAGATTTAACATTTAGATTTAACATTTATATATAAGATTTAACATTTAGACTTAGATTTAACATTTAGATATAACATGTAACATTTAGATTTAGATTTAACATTTAGATATAACATATACCATTTAGATTTAGATTTCAATATTTAGATTTAATGCTTTTTTACCTCTATTTCTGTGGTTACATGTGTTAAATGTAGGAAAATGTGCTAAATATGAGAAAAGTGAGATAAATAATGAAAATTTGTTAGCTACAACTTTTATACTAAATTTTTACACTTGGCACCGCATAGATGTGGTTAGTTGTGTTTATATTTGGTTACATTCACCAGATCACCATAGTTACAGTCCAGGAACAGTTCAGTTTAATGACCATGTTTTCTGTTATTATCAGTATGTGTATGTGTTACAAAATGATAAACATGTCTTAAACATTAAATGTTTGACCCAAAAAAACTCCTAAAGTGATTATATGAAGTAAAGTTTTGGTACAGTATGGAGTCCATTCATTTAGAATCACACTTGGGAAAATTTTTGTTCTTAAAAAAGAAATAACAATATATTATGCTTTCTAATAAAATGTGCACAACTCAATAAGGAGCCATTATAATCCATCAAATCAGTCACAAAAATAATTTCATTCAAATCAATGACCAATAAAAACTGATTTCCTGTCAATAGTCAATATTCTTATTATTGTTCCAGAAAGTTGAATTATGAGGAGAAGAATTGTGGGAAAAAACATTTTGGGAAAAAGAAAAGCCCGTTAATGTAAATCAGAAATGTTTATTCAGAGAAGAAGAAAGTAGACACACAACTCCCTCAGATTGTTGCCATGACAACAGTTTCTCTGAGTAATGTTTGTCCTCCTTTACACATAATCAATATTATTGATTTCATCTAATTCTATATAATAAATAAATAAATGGGCCTAAATCAAACAATAAATAAACTACACATAGAACACAGGACAAGTCAACAACAGCTGTGTTGCCAGGTTGGGTTTAGAGTTTTTGAAGGAGACGATGTAGATACATTTATGACAGTTTATGGTAGAATTAGAATATAATAATAGCTCTATCTGGATGGCTCTGTGACAGCTACACATTGTTGAGAGGAAAAAATAAATAAACAGGAAACAGAAGGGTTTCATTCATAGACTTATTAAAAAGTTTATTTAGTCACTTTAAAGTATTTAAAAAGCTAAATGAGCCTCTGTTTAGATAGTTTTAGTAGCACAGGCTACATACCTGAGCTAACGTCAGTAAACTCTACTAAACTTACATTATTAGTTTCATGCTTAAAGATGTTATTTTACAGGTTCTCTGTCTGAAAACAGCTGCTGGTTTAAGAGTAAATTAGTGCAGAAAACAACCTTTTGGTTTGTGAAACCATTAAATATTGAGAATCAATCATTTCAGCAAAACAGATGATATTATCAGTTAAACATCTTGTAATAAGTGCAGGTAAATGTAGTATCTATATAGAGCCAGGAGGTGGTGGTAGAGCTACAGTATAGATGTGCTGTTCCACAGGTTGGACCATGTGAATAGATTGTAAACTTTCCATGTGACCAGCAGTGATTAGAACTCAATGAAGGAGAACCAGCAGAACAACAAGGATGCTTTAAAAGCACAGAGTCAGTTAAACTCAGACACAGAGTAGCTCATCTGGAGGACTGGGACCATTCCTGGAGGACTGGGACTATTCCTGGAGGACTGGGACCATTCCTGGAGGAGGACTGGCACCGTTCCTGGAGGAGGACTGGCACCGTTCCTGGAGGAGGACTGGCACCGTTCCTGGAGGAGGACTGGCACCGTTCCTGGAGGAGGACTGGCACCGTTCCTGGAGGAGGACTGGCACCGTTCCTGGAGGAGGACTGGCACCGTTCCTGGAGGAGGACTGGCACCGTTCCTGGAGGTCTGATGTCACCTGGAAAGTGATGGAGTGTGTGAGGCTGTGAGGGCTTGAAGCACTAGAAATAAAATGGGACAGTGTTATTTCTGTGTTAGTTTTGTTCTCAGGGGAAAAAACTTCAGGGTTCACTGTTCAGTTACTGTTTATTTTATGCATTAAACAGTGTCATAAATGTATTTACCTCCCTATAGGCTACATGATGGAGCCAGTGCACTACTGATACTATTGGAATCATTTACAATCTCATTCTTTTTTTTGTTTTTCCCAAACTACATTTTAGTCGAGTAGTAAAAAGAGATAAACAAATTTACACAAATCAAAAAAGAAACAAACTACAAAGCAAAGCCACTCACTGTCACATGAGCATGTGAAGCACAAATACAACAACTTAGACTATACACAATATATCCATAATGACATATCTACAATTACACAAATATAAACATATATACACACATAGATTTACACACAAATTAAACCTGTACTTTCTTGGTTTCTTTTAAAACACTAAAAACTTAGACATATCTCAATATAATCTCCTGTATAACATAGGAGCAACAAAGACACAAAAAGTGATTTTACCTTTAACTGCAACAACAGATGAATTATATGGTATTTGTCCAAATGTATCACTATGTTTGTCACGGTCCGGTGTGGGTGTGGACCCAAATGCAAGGAGAGACGGAGGCAGGATAGAGGAATAACGTTCGTGGAACCAGTCCATGTTTATTCCTCAAACAAACTTATTCAAAATCCAAACTCAAAAACAGGGGAGCAGGAACAGGGAGCAAGACTAGACACAACTGCACACAAAGAGGGACAACGAACCTGACAACATCACAACGAACCAGCAACCACACTGTGTCCAAGCACACAGTTAAATAGTGGAGGAGGCCTGATTAGGAATGGGCCACACCTGGGTGAAAACATGCACTGGAAAAAAGGCCACTCTAAAAATAAGCAAAAAAAAAGTTAAAACAAGATATTTTTGCTTGAAATAAGCAAAAAATCTGCCAATGGAACAAGTGAAAATTCTCTTGGTAAGATATCTTGAAATAAGACAATATCTTTAAGCCTTAGAAGATAATGGTGATCTTGAAATTAGCTGGGAAAACTCCTTTTAGCTATAATTTACTAGTATTGAGATGTTTTTGTCTCATAATATGCTTGTGATGCTCAAAAAGAGTATTTTCCCCTCAAAAGTAGCATCTTCACCCTGTTTGTTACAAGCATATTTAACTCATTTTTATTTATTTAATTGTTACACTGTTCTAGATTTAAGTCCACCACCTACTTGAAATGAGATTAGAAACTGGCATTTTGAGACAAAATGTCTTGAAGTTATCATTCCTGACTCATATTAGGCAGTGCTCTTTTGCAATAACAAGACATAATTGACCATTCTGTCATCATTTTAAGTGTATTTACCTTATTGTAAGCGCTACAAAAGTAATACTGTTCTAGACTCAAGACATTCACCTACTAGATTCAAGACATTAACTTCTTCTTATAAGACAGAAAAAATGACAATTAGTCTTGCACTTTACCAACTGTTTTTTATTTAAACAGCAGCAAGTCCCAGAGGACTGCATAAAAGGGAAACAGCTTAATTTACCTCAACATTTTGGCTCACAGTATCTATGGAACTGCAATATAAAAACATAGCAGAACATGCCAAATATGTGAGTGAGTTAAGGCCAGGTCTAAACATCTGACCAATGTGCCCCTCAAAACATGTACAAAATGCACATTCAAAGCACTTGCTACACTTAAACTGCATCTGCTGAACAGACAATTAGCTGTTTAAACTCAATATCAACTGTTAAGTTAAAATAAAAACATAAGCAGAATCTGCACTAAATTATGCAAATAACACACAATATATAACATCACATCGGTATGTACTAATGTTGTTGTGTACCCCAAATTAAACTAACTTTCAACTGACAATCAATACCAATGAACAGGAACTGTAGTACCTTTTGAAGGGAGAGGGGCAGTGCTATGCTACACCATATCTGACCACTGGATTTATTGGCCAATAAAAGCTTTCCACTCAGTCATGCTCTTCTTGTAAGATGATGTGAGATCTCTCTCATGGATTTTGTCTAAGAGGACCTCTGTCTGGATGACTGAAAGCAGAGTGGCTACACACTTTGGATAAGTCAGGTGTAGCGTATAATAGTAGGCCATGAGGTATAAAACACTCTCGCTAAGCTCGTCTTTTGGAAAGGTGGTTATTGCCACATCTCCTACCGCTAGGAGGCAGTTGGAGGGACAGACAATCACGACTGGGCAGGAGAGAGGGCATTTCTTCAAGTAGGAATTGGGGTCTTCTGCTTCCTGTAACACATAACAGATATCCTTCCGTTAGGATAAAGCAATTTGGTCATTTGGAACCAAGGGTAGAGGGTTGTTTACAAAACACAACTTTACAAAGCAAAATTCTGACAAAAGTTACAGTATTCAGAAGCTCCACCTTAAAGTGCTGTTTTTAAACTATCCCCAGTGCATTAACTGTTACACACACATCTAGCCTTCCAAAAGAACTAAAAACCAAGGCAAGGCTATTCTTGCTTGGCAGCAGGTTTTTTCACTCTTATAATAACCATGTAATGCATCCGTTCTTGTTCATACTGTGACATAACCAAAGACATCTACCCAGTGAAAATCATCTTTCTAAAAAACACTTAAAAAGGTAGGGTCTGGGATTCTCTTTTTTGGCCATTTTTACAAAATCACTTGAAATCCTATTTCTAACCCCATTTACAGCCACAAAGTTGGAAGCACTGACATGGAAATGAAACAAGTTAATCATCTGTGGAATGGACAGGTCTTGAAAAACTCCAGCCAAATATTTCCAAGACCACCTAGTAGCATTGGACAGTAAATTTGTCAATCAAACGGTCGTCGAATGGGTGGAGTCAGGGGCAGCGTTGGAGGCAAGAGGGGAGGACCATTTGGGTTGTGTATTTTCAAAATCTGCCGGCTGTTTTGCGAATCCCAGACCCTACCTTTAAGGCTTAGAACATACAGTATGTGAATAGGAATTACATTGGGTGTTGTCTGGGGAAGCACCTTCAGTTATCATTTTTACTACAGTCAAAATGATCCTGCAACATTTTACACAGCTCACCTCAAGGACATGCATCAGAGCCTCACTCGCATCTCGTACCCTCTTTGGAGGAGCAGACGTGGAGGGGAACAGTGATGGCAGCACACGTAGGATCTCAAGAGCCTGTTCAGCTGTTCAGGAAAAGATTTATGACTTTAACACTTGGACAAAGTGCACAAGGTAAAATCAGATAAAAAAAAAAAAAAAGGTGTACAACAGACAATGCTTAAAAAACAAAACATTTAGCAAATAATCGGATAGCAACCATAGATGAAAAAGGACGACAAAACACTAGCTCATGTACTTGACAATAAACATGCCTGAAGGTCCACTCTTTACCCTATTCTCTAATAACACCAAGAGAGCATTCCCTACCTTTGTCCATTCCCATTGGGGGTTTCAGCACCTTTTTACATACTCCAAAAAACTGCACGCTCTGGCAGAAGTCATGCCATCTTCCCTTCAATTCATTGATGAAGTTGGCATTATCCTTATCCAAAATGCGCTGAAGCTCCTCCATCACCTATGATTTAAGAGGTTATTGGTATTTTAAACATTGTTTGTGATACCATGGTTTTAATCATGCACAGTCAATAATGACTTACATGTCCAATGTCTTTAAAACAAGGATATGCTTCTAAAACCTTCTTGGGTCTGTCCTCCTCACGAACGGTATTTGAATCAATGAATGCTCGTCTGGCTACAAATTCCAAATCCAAGAGATGAGAGACATCCTGGTGGTTTGGATTTTTTCTTTTATACAAAGTTTGTAGGGTCTTGTAGTGCCTGACCAAGTTTGCTGGACTGTCAACATCTGCAGACTTGTTAGCTGTAAGACACAAAAATGCATAATTAATGCCTCAGTTTAAAAAAAGTTCATCTCATGTTGTTGGATGACAAAAAAAAAAAAAACATCAGAAATGTATTTATATAGCACCTTACAACAACGCTCAGGTTGATAAATGTTCTTTACAACTGTGAAAACCCACAAAACAGATAAAGAATTACCAGAAAAGGACAAAGTCAAAAACACGCCAAAACCATACAGTAACAACAAAATTATTAAAAGAATATAAAAAACACCTTAAAACCAAAACATCAAAGTGCTAAAAATCTAAAAAGCCTGTTTAATTAAATGGGTCTTGAGTTTAGCTTTGAACAGCGGCAGGTCAGTGATGGAGCGTAACTGTTGGGGAAGATTATTCCACATTGTTGGACCTGCCACTGAAAAAGACCGGCATCCCCCATTGCTTGTATCTGGATCGAGGCACCTCCAACAAATGTTGACCAGCACAACGTGAAGCTCTGCTGGGCCGGTGGGTTTTCAGAAGCTCCGACAGATAAGGTGGTGCAAGACCGTTCAGGGCTTCTAAAACAAACAGCAGTAGCTTAAACTATATCCTGAACCGAACTGGGAGCCAGTGCAGAGACATGAGGACAGGAGTGATGTGATCATGTTTACGTGTTAGTTAGGAGGCGGGCGGCAGAATTCTGTACCAGCTGTAAATGGGAGGTGCAGGTTTTATTAATACCGACATATAAAGCGTTGCAGTAATCGAGTCTGGAGCTAATGAAGGCATGGACGGCCTTCTCCAGATCATTGCGGCTCAGAAATGGCTTTACTTTAGACAGCAGCCGAAGCTGAAAAAAAGCTTATTTTTACAACAGAATCTACTTGTTTGTCCAGTTTTAGGCAGCGGCCCAGTTTCACCCCCAGATTCCTCACCATCTGGAGGTTAAGACCAAGACTGGGCAAAGCCATTTCAGGTTTATTGGAGGCATCAAATAAGATCCACTCAGTTTTATTATTGTTTAAATGGAGGGTATTTTTGGGAGAGCCAATGTTTTATGTCTTTAATTAACAATTAACATAATAAGCCATAAATAGTATATTATTTTTTGTTATTATTATTATTATTATTATTATTATTATTATAATAATAATAACAAAAAACTACCATAAAAATCATATATTAATATTAGATCAACTTTAAATATCAGCCCTGATCCTAAATACCAAACAACTATTCATTTCTGGAATTTTAACCATTTAAATGCCATTTAAAAAAACAAAACAAAAAAAAAAAAACAACATTTTTTGTATAATAAATGCATGAGAACTAATTGCAATCTCATAAAATTGCATGTACGCACAAAACTACACCCCTACACAGATGCACATACCCCTACTACACACAGTCATGAGGCAGTTGGACAAACTCACCATCAGGACTGGAGAAGGCAGAGGGTGCTTCTTCAGGAAGGCTTTGGGATCTTCTTCCTTCAACACATAACACAGAAATATTTCTGATAGGATAATGTAGGATAATTTTGGAACTAAAATTAATTACATTCAATTAACAAGAGCAAAAATGCCACAGATGAGACATATGGGTTTTAAATACATAACATTTGATATGCTGGAGAGGATATAGAAACTAATGTTGCAGTGACTGATAATACCAGCTTTTTATTAATACCAGATTTCTGGTAGAACTTAATTTCTACAATAATGTTAATACTTTGAAAATAAAACAGTACAAATATAGTGTAAACAAGAATGCTCTGATGATGTCAATTTAAAAGCCTTTCACTTCTGTCATGTCAGTACTGTTATGATGACCAAAAAAAAAAGTGGGTTTATTAGTTAATCTAAAATATAAATACCTCATAAGGACAAATGTGTAAATGCAAAGTTGAAACTCACCTTCTAACTCACTTTCTTTACCGTCTGAGCCTGGGCTGCCAGTTCCTTCTGTGGACCGATCCAGAATTATAGTTGAGTCGCTTGAATCCATTTCATCCGTGTTTGTTGGCGGCTCAAGACAGCGTCTCTTTGAAGAGCTGCAAAGATTAGTCAATCAATTAGTTGTCAACAACTAAAATCAATCCATCTGACTTTATTTGTATAGCACTTTTCATACAAACAAAATGTAACACAAAGTGCTTAGTAATAAAGCAATATCCCCCGCACACATCCAAAGCAATTACCTTGTGGTCAAACACTAAAATAAGAGCATCCATTAAAAAACAGGAAGTGAGGATTTTTTTTTTTTTAATGTCCAAATATGATTTAAGTTCCTATAATGTGAAAAAGTTCTAGCTTCTTTAGTCCTCTATGACAGTGACATTAATATCCTTAGGTTGTGGACCAAACAAGACTTTTGAGGACATCACCTTGGACTTTATATTGACCAGACAACTGATCAATTAATCTTGAAAATGATTAACAGATCAATCTTTAATGAAAATAATCTTTAGATACAGCTCACCTCTTTGAATGTCTCCAATCTGGGGTTCTTTTTTGGGGGGATCTCACATTTTGTAATCTTTTGTAGAGCTGTGAGTACACAGTGAGCTGCACAAGAAATTTAATACATTATTCAAATCACTGCTAAAAATGTCCAACATGAAACACAGTCATCAACTGGATACATTTCACTTACCCATGTATGGAGGCCTTGGTCCTGCAGCATGGGATAGTACAGCACGATTCTTTTTGCCATTGCTGTAATTTCTGGCTTTGATGGGTATCTGTGTGATTCTCTATCACCCTTTGCCCTCAGGATTGCGATCATACTGGTCATGGTGTTTCGAATGAGCCGGCATCTGAGCTCCTTTGACATCTGGCAGTTAAGCTGTTCACCTCTCTTCGACAACTCAAAATACTGTTGTCGGACTTGCTCAAGTTCTGTGTCGGTGTGCAACACATATTCCGGAAAGGTTAATTTCACAACCTTTTCAGGGGTTGTGTACTTTGCAGGACTTGCTTTCACAGGAGTGGATGTCTGTTGCATTGGTGATGTATTACAGGAGGAACTGCTCGATGATTTGGAGTGTTCTTGGCCACACTCCTGTGAGAGCTGTGACGTGCTGACGACGTGCTGACGTGGTGACGTATCGATCATTTCCTGTTTACACTCTACCGCTGTTTGCAGCGCTCTACTACTGTGTTCTGCTAACTCTAATCAAACTTGTTGTCATTGATATTTTAGCCTTGAAAACACTTGTTTTAATTTTTTACCGTACAGTTAAACGTACGAAGGTTAAGTAAAAAGCAATCTCGCCTCTTATAGGCAGTACAATCTCCTTTAAACTTCCTTTTGTCCTTAGCTTAGCTTAGCTTAGCTTAGCTTAAATTTAGCACCTATGGCTTCTCTCTCCTCCCCTCCGCTCTCCTGCCCGGTGTGTCAGATGTTTAGTTACTCCTCGTCCTCCTTTAGGGACAATGGTAGTTGCATAAAGTGTAGCGTACTGTTAGATATGGAGGCGAGGATCAACAATCTGGAGAAGCGGTTCCGCACCCCTGACACCAAAACCGAAGCTAGCAAGCAGGACCTAGCCGGTGCGGACCGTGCTAGCTCTAGCTTAGCCTCCCCCCCGGCCAGCAATGAGTGGGTTACTGTCCGTGGTAAGCATAGTCGAAGGTCAAAAAGCCGCTCGGGACACCACCATGTTCACGTCTCAAACAGGTTCTCCCCCCTCTGTGAGGACAACACACTCACCGGGGAACAAACTCTGATAATTGGCGACTCCATAGTGAGAAACGTGAAGCTAGCGAAGTCAGCGGGCATTGTGAGGTGCATCCCAGGGGCCAGAGCGGGCGACATAGAATCAAATCTAAAGTTGCTGGCAAAGAGTAATCGTAAGTTTGATAGGATAGTCCTCCATGTCGGCACTAATGACTCCCGACGTCGCCAGTCGGAAGCAACCAAAGTGAACATTGAATCAGTTTGTGCTTATGCTAAAACAATGTCGGACTCCGTAATTTTCTCTGGTCCCTTACCAAATCTGACCAGTGATGACATGTATAGCCGCATGTCATCATTTAACCGCTGGCTATCGAGGTGGTGTCCAGAAAACGAGGTGGGCTTCATTGATAATTGGAGATCCTTCTGGGGAAAACCGAACCTGATAGGAAGAGATGGAATCCATCCTACTTTGGAGGGAGCATCTCTACTATCAGAAAACATGGCACATTTATGACATCTCATGAATGAGACCATGTTACAGAGGGGGAGTCCTCCACGCCCCTCTGCGCTTGCCTTAGGACAGTTTCCCTCCCATTGCTATCAGGATAGCTGTGTTCATCGCCATGACAACTGTTGTGATGGTGATGAATATTATTTTATGGAGACGGTGTCAGTCCCCCGACCCATATTTCACAATGATTTTAACATAAAATCAAATAAAAGAGCTATCAATTATAAAAATCTGAAAAAAATTAAAATCTCAAATCTAGAAACACCAAAACATAAAACCATTAGATGTGCTCTATTAAATATTAGATCACTGAGATCCAAATCTCTACTAGTAAATGACCTTATCTCAGAAAATAACCTTGATTTATTCTGTTTAACTGAAACATGGCTGTATCAAGATGAATATGTTAGTTTAAATGAAGCCACTCCTCCCAGTCATTTAAATACTCATATGCCACGAGACATAGGCCGTGGAGGTGGTGTAGCAGCTATTTATCATTCCTCTCTCCTAATCTATCCTAAACCAAAGGCCAATTACACTTCCTTTGAAAGCCTGGTTCTAAATTTATCTCATATCGAATCAAAAACCTGCCAGCCAGTCTTATTTGCGATAATTTACCGTCCTCCAGGCCCTTATTCTGAATTTCTATCAGAATTCTCTGAGTTTATATCAAACTTAGTCCTCAGTTCTGATAAAATACTGATAGTAGGAGATTTTAATATCCATGTGGACAAAGATAGTGATAGCCTGAGCTCAGCCTTTATGTCCCTAATAGACTCAGTTGGCTTTTTTCAAACTATTAATGAAGCTACTCATCGTTTAAATCATACTCTTGATCTTGTTCTAACATATGGTCTTGATATTAATGAACTAAAAGTCTACCCTGAAAATCCTCTGCTATCAGATCACTTTTTAATATCTTTTAACATTATCCTAGAGGATCTCGCACTGTGCAATAAAATAGTTACAAGTAGAAATCTATCCAACAGTGCTGTGGCTAAATTTAAAGAGGCCATTCCTGCTGCCTTAAACTCAGTGCACCATCCAATAAATAACTATGATATTAATTATAACCCCTCTCAACTGGATCTGCTTGTCGATAGCTCTGCTAGTCTACTAAAATCCACCTTGGACTCAATTGCCCCATTGAGGGAAAAAACTATTAAACGTCAGAGGAAAGCTCCGTGGTTTAGCTCTGAAACTCACACACTCAAACAGACAACCCGTAAATTAGAGAGAATGTGGCGCTCCAATAAAACAGAGGAGTCACGAATACTTTGGCAAGAAAGCCATAGTAAATACATGACAGCCTTACGACATAGTCGATCTACATACTACTCCTCACTAATTGAAGAAAATAAAAATAATCCGAGGTACCTTTTCAGCACTGTAGCCAGGCTAACACAAAGTCAGAGCTCTATTGAGCCCATGATTCCTCTAGCCCTCAGCTGTGAGGACTTTATGACATTTTTTAACGATAAAATTCACAAGATTAGAGATAAAATTAGCCACTCCCTGCCTTCACCTGGGCCTGCTGTACCATTAAATGTAAATAGGCCTAACCTAAACTGTTTCACACATATAGGACTTCAGGAACTTAACTCTATTATTTCATCCTCCAAACCATCGACCTGCCTTTCAGATCCGATCCCAACTAAGCTGTTTAAAGAAGTTGTTCCCCTAGTCTGCCCATCTTTGTTGGAGACAATAAATATATCCCTATCAATAGGCTACGTGCCACAGTCCTTTAAAGTAGCTGTAATCAAACCCCTTCTCAAAAAACCTACTCTTGATTCCAGCACTTTAGCAAACTACAGGCCTATATCTAATCTTCCTTTTATTTCAAAGATTCTTGAGAAAGTTGTGGCAGCTCAGCTCTGTGAATTTCTTCAAAACAACAGCCTGTTCGAGGACTTCCAGTCAGGCTTTAGAGCTCAACACAGCACAGAGACTGCTTTAGTTAAAGTAACTAATGATCTACTCTGGGCTTCAGATGAAGGACGACTCTCAGTGCTGGTTTTATTAGATCTTAGTGCAGCTTTTGACACTATAGATCACTATATTCTACTAGAGAGATTAGAGAAATTACTTGGAATCACAGGGACTGCCCTAAACTGGTTTAAGTCCTACCTATCTGATAGGTACCAGTTTGTACACGTGAATAATAAGTCTTCTGTGTACACTAAAGTAAGCTACGGGGTTCCTCAGGGCTCTGTGCTAGGTCCAATCCTCTTCTGTATCTATATGATCCCCCTTGGTAATGTTATGAGAAAATACTCTGTTAACTTCCACTGCTATGCTGATGATACCCAACTGTATGTATCAATGAAGTCAGGTGAGACAAATCAGCTATCTAAACTTGAGGCCTGTCTAAAGGACATTAGGGCCTGGATGGACCAAAATTTTCTTCTTCTCAACTCAGACAAGACTGAGCTCATTGTACTGGGCCCGCGACACCTTAGAGAAACCTATGCTAGCCTAACTGCCCTAGATGGCATTACTCTGGCACAAAGCACAACTGTTAGAAACCTTGGGGTTCTATTTGATCAGGACTTATCCTTCAACTCTCACATAAAACAAACTTCAAGAACTGCCTTCTTTCATCTCCGTAACATTGCTAAAATCAGATCTATCCTGTCTCAGGGCGACGCCGAAAAACTAGTCCATGCTTTTGTTACCTCTAGACTGGATTATTGTAATTCTCTTTTAGCAGGCTGCCCGAGCAAGTCGCTTAAGACACTTCAGCTGGTTCAAAATGCTGCAGCACGTGTACTGACTAAAACTAGGAGAAGAGATCACATTACTCCTGTATTAGCCTCTCTGCATTGGCTTCCCATAAAATATAGAATAGAATTCAAGATTCTTCTTCTCACTTATAAAGCCCTAAATGGACAGGCACCAGTCTATCTCAAGGAGCTTGTAGTGCCATACAATCCCCCCAGAACACTACGCTCTCAAAATGCTGGACTACTCGTTGTTCCATTCATCTCTAAAAGTAGTATAGGAGGAAGAGCTTTCAGTTATCAGGCCCCACTTCTCTGGAACCATCTACCAACCACGGTTCGGGGGGCAGACACCCTCTCTACCTTTAAGGTTAGGCTCAAAACATTCCTCTTTGATAAAGCTTTTAGTTAGGAACCAGCTCATAGCTCATAATTAAGATGCAATAGGCATAGACTGCCGGGGGGGGGGGTCTGGCATGCTCGGTTGGAGAGAGGTTGGAGAGGGCGTTAAGAGAGAGGTCATTTAGGTTAGAGAGGGACCGGAGAGGGTCCCATTCCTCTTTCAAACACTCCCTCTATGTCTGCTTACTCCCTTGTGTGTTTGCTCCTGTACTCCTTCTGGCTTTTGTCTTGCAGGTCCGTGGGATCCTCAGTGTGGAGTTACAGAGACTCAGCGGCTCTGTCTCCACCCTTTTCTCTGCACACACCCAACACAGCATAACGTGGATGGCTGTTCATCATAGGAATGGGATCCACACAAGGTTCCTGCTGCTTAACAGAAGGTTTTCCTTGCCGCCATGATGAATTCATGTTGGGTGTGGGATACATATGTATGTGTATATACGTATATATGCATATGTGTGTATCCATAAAATGAAGAGTCCGTCCTTAAGACTGCTCTACTGTAAAGTGCCTTGAGATACCATTGGTTATGATTTGGCGCTATACAAATAAAGATTGATTGATTGAGATTGACTCCTGTAAGATAAAAAAAGATAATGAACTACTGCAAAAAGCAACATTTGTTTTTTTGTGACAACACAAATGTAGCATTGACAGCTCTGCACATGTATAAATAAACAATGTTCCATTTTAGGGGTGAATTGCTTACATCAACTAACTGAACACCTATCAATCTAAACTGAATTGATCACACATGTAGACTACCATGGCTGTTCCAAAGATACCATGCTGTTAGCTCAATGTGCTGCTGCCAACTTAAATAGGTGGATAGTTTAGGCCACTTAACTGAGAAACTGACCTCATCCAAGGCACCATGACAGGCACGCCAGACTGCTTTTCTCCGTAAGAAGTTCTCTGGGCCTGGGAAAAGATCCCGCAAGTCTTCACGAGACAGGGTGTTCATCATTGTCTCTGTGATGTTTGCAGCTATGAAAACATTGGAAGACAAACATAGCAAGATGAAACAGTGCCATAGCAATGAAACTACATGAGACTGTTAGAAGTTGACACTACATTCAAATTAGGCAGCTAGTGTTAACCAGCTTAGTATAGAAATACAGAAACCTCATTGGCTCATTGGCTGCTGTTGGATGTCACCCCAGGGGTGTGTTCTCTCCCCACTGCTATTCTCCCTCTACACCAATGACTGCACCTCAGGGGACCCCTCTGTGAAACTCCTGAAGTTTGCAGATGACACCACCGTCATCGGTCTCATCCGGGACGGGGACGAGTCTGCCTTCAGACGGGAGGTGGAACAGCTGGCTCTTTGGTGCAGTCAGAACCACCTGGAACTGAACCCGTTCAAGACCGTGGAGATGACAGTGGACTTCAGAAGAAATCCCCCCCCACTCCCCCCCCTTACCATTTTAAATAGGGAATTGGCTACCGTGGACTCCTTCAGGTTCTTGGGATCCACAATCTCACAGGACCTGAAGTGGACCTCCCACATAGACTCAACCAGGAAAAAGGCACAGCAGAGGATGTACTTCCTGCGTCAGCTGAGGAAGTTCAACCTGCCCCAGGAGCTGCTGATCATGTTCTACACCTCCATCATTCAGTCTGTTCTGTGCACCTCCATCACTGTCTGGTTTGGATCTTCAACCAAACTAGACAGACACAGACTACAAAGGATAGTCAGGACTGCAGAAAAGATCATTGGTGTTGATCTGCCCTCCATCCAAGACTTATACCTGTCCAGGGTCAGGAAACGGGCAGGTAGCATCACTGCAGACCCCTCCCACCCTGCACACAATCTGTTTAAACTCCTCCCCTCTGGCAGACGCTACAGATCACTGTACGCCAAAACAACCCGCCATAAAAACAGTTTCTTCCCCCAGGCTGTCACTATGATCAACACTAAACAGTCAAAGAGTGTCAGTCCTGTTTCTGTGAAAAAACCCTGGAACCAAACATAACAACCTTGGATCAATCTGACACTGAGAATGTTCATGTACATACCTTTAATTTAAATGTTCTACTGCACTACTTATCAATGCTCTACTGCACTATTTTCCTTTTATTATTATTATATTTTATTATTATCTTTCTTTTCTATTATTTTCCTTCTTTTATCTTATTTTTTTATTTTTATTTTGTATCTATTTAATTATTTTTTTATACTATTATTATTATTATTATTATTATTATTATTATCATCATCTTGTTATTTGCACATTCTAGTCTAACTACTGTTTATATTTATACTTATGTTTATACTTATTTTCATCTTTTCTAGCTGATTGTTTATTGTTGAAAATTTTTTGTTTTCACTATTGGAGAGAGCACAGTTGACCGAGTCAAATTCCTCGTGTGTACAACATACACTTGGCGAATAAAGATGATTCTGATTCTGATTCTGATTCTGATATAGACGTTACTAGTACAACAACTACAACTGCCACCAACTAAGAATTTTCCTAGTGACCAACAATTTTCATTTGACCATTAGTTTACTAGTCTTCACAGTTTATGAATTTAGCTGGAAAATTCACTTTGTTTTTGGTCTGAACACAACATAATATTTATTATAATAATTTGTTATATAAAATTTGTTATAATATAACATTATCCCCAAAGCGCAATTGAGTTCCTACAGTTCACCGATCACACACAACCCTTCACACAACAGGTGGGAAGGAGCGTGATGTGACCAATGGGAGAGTTTGAGGCCCACAGTCATATGTGGAGCAGCCAGGAAGCAATTAGCTTCTTCTTTAGCTTCAATTAGGACTCTGCATTCCTACGTTCAAAATGATAAAGAATAATATTTGCATACATTACCCCTTAAAATCGACACTGCGACATCATCCAATTCTTCCATGCTGTTAGCTGACTTAGCTAGCTAGTTAGCTCCGCTAACCGCAGTTTGCCTAGCTGTCTCTGTTCGACTGCAACGATACACAATATATACTGAAAACGCACAAAACGTCGATAACATTCAAAGTGTGTGAGGGATGAACTACAAAGAATAACCACGTATGTCGAAGGCTCACCTTACAATGAAACACACCGTCAATCCTAGTTCAAATTCTTTATAACGTTAGATTACGTTGGTTTACGGCCAAATTCTCATTTGCAGCAGCTAGCGGGCGGGTGTAACCATAGTAACGAGGTTTTACGGCAGACTTGCTCTACCGCCTGTGACCTGCCTGTGACGACTAGTTAACCGTCATCTTGTCTGCGACATCATTGCTTCAACATGATTTGGCGTTGCTTCATGTGCTACATATTTGTGGCATTGTCTCTGAAACAACTTCTGAGTCACATTAACACCATGCACAGTCGCAGCCCTGACTTTTGCGTCGTGTGCGGGATTGATGGCTGTCCAAGCGAATACAGGGTGTATAACTCCTTCTACTATCACGTGAAGCGGACACACGCGCATCACCTTCTCCATGTTGAAGCGGCGGAGGAGGAAGGGTCGATTAATAGAGGTTTACCTGGAGCAGGTGAAAGGACAGCCGCAAACGACCAAACTAATGCACGCCCTGTGGCTGAAGCGGAGGCATCTAGCATCGGCATCCCTGCGGTAAGTTACACTAAGCTAACATTTAACGTAACATGTAAGTCAACTGTGCCTGATCCAAGCACGTGCACTGCGCAAAAAGCCCAAGAATCGAGCCCCGAATATTCCAAGATATGAGTCAAATACGGTGATATCCACTTGGGATACTCTCCGAACAGCAGTTGAAGTCGATGTCATGTTCGGAGCATGTCAAACTCCGGATATGGGAACACTTTTATACTTGCCATATCCCAGAGTTCAATTCTTCCCGGATACTCTCCCCGGTCATATCCGAAGTCCGAACACCAGTAGTATTTTGATTCCGAATACTGCACCGATACTCTCCCCGGTCATATCTGAAGTCCGAACACCACTAGTATTTTGATTTCGAATACTGCACCGATACTCTCCCCGGTCATATCTGAAGTCCGAACACCACTAGTATTTTGATTCCGAATACTGCACCGATACTCTCCGCGGTCATATCTGAAATCCGAACACCACTAGTATTTTGATTCCGAATACTGCACCGATACTCTCCCCGGTCATATCTGAAGTCCGAACACCACTAGTATTTTGATTCCGAATACTGCACCGATACTCTCCCCGGTCATATCTGAAGTCCGAACACCACTAGTATTTTGATTCCGAATACTGCACCGATACTCTCCGCGGTCATATCTGAAATCCGAACACCACTAGTATTTTGATTCCGAATACTGCACCGATACTCTCCCCGGTCATATCTGAAGTCCGAACACCACTAGTATTTTGATTCCGAATACTGCACCGATACTCTCCCCGGTCATATCTGAAGTCCAACAAATTATTTCAGCAGTCTGCATAATTCAGTATACAATTCATGGCCCATAGGGTGACTCACCATACCCAGGACAGTTAAGTGCAGTGTCCCTAACTATACTTGGTTCACTTGATCCTTTTTCTCTCTACACCAATTGTCTCATCATAAATGGCTGATCTACTTTGAAGATAGAGACAATCAAGATAAATATTAAAAACAAAAATCACTTAGTGCACATAACTTTTTATTCTATCAAAAAAATAAATTAGAAAGAGTTAGGAACAGTTTAAATAGGTCTCTAGAACAAAGTAAGAAAAGAAAAGAAGAAAAAACACACACACACACCACACCACACAGAAACAATAAAACATCTCCATCTCAGTCTTCTTCCTCCTCACTCACATGCAGATAGATAGATTTTTGATCTGAAGTGGGGGGGGGCCTTTTTGAAAAGTGTCCAGTGTCTTTACGTGTGCGATTGGATCTTGGCTCGATAGCCTTTTTTCTATTACTGTCCAGTGCTTTCTGGCAGGTTTTCATTATTCCTGAGAGCCGTGCTGCTCGCCACTTTGGTGAGGCAAATTTGTAACTAGTTTTGTCCTCGTCACTGTCCTCGTCGCTGATGAAGTTGGCATCGGCCCCACAGAGATACACCCAGTCCTCTGGAGAAAGGATCCTCTGCCCCACTTTGAACCGTTTCTTGAAGAGCTGTGTGACAGATTGGAAGAGGTTAGACTTTCAAAGCAATCAACAAAACATGTTGTATATGTCACCCTTTCTCCCTGAGTAGTCAGAGAACATCTAATTCTATATCCTTCCGTTCTCACAGAAGTACAAAATAGTCAAAATCTACAAAAGGTAGGGTTTAATTGACTTAGATTCGTAAAGGAGATTGGCAGTGACAACTCTGCATAGAGTGAAAATACGCACGTAAGTGCACAGACACGCAAACTGAGATCTGATACTTTCAGTATTCGGTCCGTGCTTGTAAATTTGTTGATTTATACTAACTCCCCCCAAAAAACAGCATCTGTTCATGTAGATAAACAGGACTACTGAATAACAAGTGTCTGGAAGTCTACTTCAGATATTTATTTAATATTAAAGAAGATTTTTTTTAAATCAAAACCATATACAGTATGTAGCATTATTATCTGTGTACCCTTCGTTCTTTGGTTATTCCATTTTAAAACCAAATCAAAACAAATAAACCATGTGGTTATTTTTGTTTCATATGCCCCTTAAAATTCATTTTTATACTTAGTTTTTTATACAGTGTGGTATCATTAATATGTCAATGTTAAAATAATAATATTATTAATAATAATGCCAGTGACACTTTTTCCCCATCTGGTTAGTTTGTTACAGTGAAATCAACTGCCATATTTTTGTAATATTAAAAACATATTGCACCGTAGTAATTTAAATAAAACTACTAGATACTTTTTACACACAATTCAAAGTCTAACACTAAACATTTTTTCATGGATTCCCTCAATTGTTAGTTAGAGGGTGATTTGCTCCTTTCTTACTGCAGGGCGAGCCCAAACACCTCGCTCCAATTTGATGATGCGTTCCTACTTTGATGACGAATTTAACGCAGCACTGAGCTGAAAATGCCGGGCCTCCAAGAAGCTCTCTGCTGTGATTGACATGTAAACAGACACGCCCACGAAGGTGAGCATTTCACCTATATATGTTTTTTCTACAGTCTATGTATGTACCGGCGGACGCCCCGCCCCCATACCTGAAAGATCTTAGAATAAAATGGTCAAATTATATTTCAGTTGTTTTTTGGGAGTTGATATACATGTAAATGATTGTGTGAGATGGGCATATGATTTCACATAGGCTTGTGAATCAAATTGAATCGTATCGTGGCAGACTCTGTGCTATCGACAAACATCGTATCCAAACATATCGACATCGCATTGTAATTTAATTTAATTTACGAAAGTAAAACACACATGAGCCAAAATTAAGAAATATTTTCCCCCCCAGAAAATATTAGTTTTTAACTCCTGTGAGGAAACAAAATAAATACTTATCAATAAAAATAAAAAAAAACCTAATTAAACAAAAATGTATGTCAAAAATAAAATAAGATACAATTAAAAGGAAGATATAAGTTGTACTGTGAGGAAACAAAATACATAATAATAAAACAGAAATCTATAATTAAACAAAAATGTATGTCAAAAAAAATTGTATTGTCAAATAATGAGTAAGATACAATTAAAAAGTAAATATAAGTTGGCTAATCACTACATGTGCCTTGGTCGACCAACCATTTCCTTGGTTGACTACAGCCCTAGCAATAACTCACTCGATCTCTCCTGCTCGTGAGAGTCTTCCTCCTCTTTATATCCTCCTTTGTCCCCTTCAGGTCCTGCTTGTTGCTGGCCTTGTAGGACTCAAAAACTCTGTTGCAGGCTCCTAGTGAATGAAAATTACAACACAAATACTATGTCATGAACTCTAAATGTATTATTTTAAGGCATCTCAAAAGGATAGTGATCACTTGAACATTAGCAGACAATTGCCTATTAGGTCCCCAGATTAACTAGATCAGACTTACTTCTAACTTGGCTTATGCCCCAGTGTGGCTCAGCATCTTTAATGGCCCCTATCACAGCCTGGGTAACCTTTTCATTTTGATTAGAACGAAATCTGTTGGGGGGGGTATTAATTAATTCAGCAAAACATGTTAAAAACAAACAAAAAAAAAAGTACTATTTTTGTAATTTTCACAAACAGTGGCAATTCAGAGGAAAAGAGACAAAAACACAAAACATACTTGTTCTCTGGCTGGAACTGCCATTGCAGGTCTGTGAGGCTTCGATATGTATGACGGACCAATGCCTGTCGGGATATAAATACAGTGAAAATTAGCAAATTATAGGCCAGTCTCCATTGATGAAATCAATGGAAGTATAAGTATAATTGATGATAGAAAACTACATACCGTCAACTCTGGTGGGATTTTTGTTGTGGTGGTGGATGAGGTAGGATTAGCCTCGATTCTTTCCAGCCTCTCCATCACGTCATCAAACTTATTATTTATGTTGTCGACACTCTTCTGCAGTTGTACGATTGCGCTAAAAATGTGAGGGGGGGAAAAAAAGTTAACATTCCACTGTGATGTAGGCTGGGGCAAACACAGATGTTCAAACATGTCACAAGACAGAATGATACATTGCTTCATAATGTCGACAAAAAATGGACAACTGTTCATTTTAAGTGTGAAGCTTACTTTTGTTTTTACATAATTCCATAATAAAAAATACACCCTATTGGTATGTTGCTATTTTTTTTTTTACATTGCTAAACCAATAATGCGATGATAAATGGTAAATGGACTTGAAGTAGTCCTTAGGCGCTTTACATATCAGCTCATTCACACTCACATTCACACACCAATGGGACTGAGAGTCATATTTGCCTCCAGTGTTTCCCTATGGAGACAGAAAGGACTTTGGCCCACGTTTACATGGGACCTTTATTTCCCCTTTCATTCAGAATAAAAGTTAATTCCTCTTAAAAACTGAAAGTTATTACTATTTTATTACTTAACGTAATGATAAAAAATCACTAAAATTATATTTTATACACGTTTTCCAAAGCCATGTGTTGTAGTTTGTATAGCATAGACATTTATTATGTTTTTTTTTTTTTTACTAACACACACACACGTTTGTTTGGAAACGCACAACGCGTTGCTGTAGCAACAAGCCACGCTAGCGAGAGTTCGTCGCCAGTCAAAATGGTCGCCACTTAAACTACAACACCGGCCATGTAGGTACACAATATAGCAGAATGATACAGCGTCCACACACACATACTCATCATGACGAAAACACATTTCAGACAATAAAGCAAGGAATCACACTAAATATATTTACCTCCATATGTCATTCCGGGTTATCAACCCCAAGTTTCGGCGTGCTGGTGTCCCGTTCGAAGTCCCATTCAGTGTTCCATTTGGCGTCCGGAAAGACAAGGTTTCTCCCCCGCCAGACGGAGGAGTCCTCCCCGGTCGTGAGCAGCTAGGAGGAGAACACGACCCAGACCTCGACCGAGACCTCGATCTGGAACGAGTCCGAGTCCTAGGCCTAGAACACTTCTTTGTTCTCTTGTGGCCCATATTTCCCTCCATGGTATCCATGCTTTTAAAATGCGAATGCAATTCCGACGATACGCGGGCTGTATTTTTTCACATTTAGCGCTTGTAATCTCAAGAGCCAATCACTGCCACCGATGTAGAACACACGGCCAATCACATTTAAACTTTGGACCGTTAAAGACCCGCAATGCATTGTGGGTCTTCCAGGTTGAATTCACGCTTATCTACTGGGATAATGTATAGGTGACGCTCTCCATAGCAACCCACCATAGACTGTTAATACTGTTTCTGTGAAACACCGAGAAAACGAAATGGATCAACGGAGGAAAAGAACCTGGGGGCTTCTGTTTTGCGACCACTGTGAAGAATATGTCTCCAAGTCAACGTTTTATCGTCATCGAGAAATGGTAAGATGATCAAACTTAGTGCAATTCGTATAAGTTGTAATTAAAATCAGCTTTATAGGCCAGGTATGTTTAACACACAAGGGATTTGACTTCGGTTGACTGTGCTTTCACTGTACAGTTTAAACATTAATAATAACAGTCAACTAAAAATGAACAAGTAATTTAAAGACTAATATGTACAAGAAAAATTAAGATAATTTCATAGGATGATAGTAGATGATAATGTTAATTATGACTGTATGTGCATGAGTAAACTGTATTTGCGTGCCAATGACTAAATAATATTTTCTTTGTATTGTGACCTCTAGAATATGAGCAGACCTTTTGCAAAACGATTTGTTGAGTCGTCATCAGAGGATGAACAACAGCATCAGCAACAGGTACTGAAGGATTGTGTATGTCAGGGTTGGAGTCAATTAAAATTTTCAGTTACAATTACGTCTTCAATCATCCATGTTCAATTTCAATTAAATTATGATTACATTGACCAACATTTATTTGAATTACAATTAAATTACGATTATTTTTTCCCCCCTGAAAGTCAATTACAAGTACGCTCTCAATTATTAAATGCCTTAACCATGTCTTAAATGAACTGTAAAATACACTGAAACAATTATCCGTCATCTAATTTGTTTCTCATCTTGTTAGGCTTAAATCAAGGCTGTCGCCCTTTATTTATTAATTTTTTAAATAACAAATTATCCTCATAACAGCCAATCCATGTAAAAAAAAAAGAAAAATAACTGCCCTTTACAAGGTATGGCAGACCATGATTCATGCTGAAAAACTGTAATACCTTCTACCTGTATGGGTGTGAAGATTCACAAGGTATCATTCACCATGGTAACCGAGGAATGCACACCTATAGAATGCAACAACCAATCCTGAATAACATGATGGGATTAACCCACCTTTTGGGAAGTAGAGCAGACAAGGATCCAGTTGAACAATTGCAGCCCTGGCCGGGCCAGGTCATGCATGTGTGAAACCATAGGGGGCCATTGTGAGGCTTGAGTAAGTGTTAAATTCCTTGTTAAGGAGACCTTTTTGGTCACACATGTATTTTGTAGTCAGGGACAAGGCTGGCCTAGAACAGTGAGTGTTATCTGATATGTGTAAGACAAAGTTTTTATTGCATTTTCATGCCAATTACAATTACAAAGTCAATTATCTAAATTCAATTACAATTCAATTACAACAACAACACATTTTTTCAAATATAATTTCAGTCATGTTTACACCATAATTGTAATTATTTATCAGTTACGCGATTACAATTATAATTGACCCCAACCCTGGTGTGTGTGTGTGTGTGTGTGTGTGGTCCTAATTTCTAAGTCATATTTTTCTTGATATTTTCACCTCCAGAAAATGAGAAGATTTCAACGAATTGAAGAATCCTCAGAAGATGAGCAGCAGCCACAGCAGCACAAGGTAACTGAGGTGATGAACAACAACACTGACACATAAATGCTGGAAAAAAGGTCCAGGCACATGTACTTGATATTAATACCCCACAATCCAGTTATTAATAAAGTTTGTTTTTTGTGCTCCAGATGACCAGAAGCCTCCATTCTAGCTCAACTGAAACATCTTCTCAAGATGAGCAGGTAAATAAACTGAAAGTTAGTTGTTAGTTGCTAAACTTAAGAAATAGATTTGTTTTGCTAATCATCTATAAAAAAACACACCAGAAGAAGCATGTGTAATGAGCATTATTGTAGAGAAGCTACTTATTCCCTGGTTTCATAGAATTTTTAAGATTGTTTTGAGTGACAATGACCTGTACTAAATAGTTGGGATGTGAAACATTCCACAATCCAGTTATTAATCCAGTTATTGTCTTAATGATTTGTGCTCTAGGTGACCAGAATCCCCCCTTGTAGCTCCACTGAAAACTCCTCAGAAGATGAGCAGGTATGAAATTAATTGTTAAATATGCATTAACACTGTTCATCAGTCATTTGAATGATAACAGCCAATCCATAAGAGTGTTGCAAATCTTTGACTATATCTTAATAGATTACCTCTGTTTGTCTTGCTGTCGAAGGTGCAGATGTAACTACAGCAAATCCTGGTTACCTATCCCTGTTGAAAAAATCCCCTTTCATTTTCATTTTGCTGATCATAATGTTTTCTGTGTGTCTTCTCATTTTAGTTTTCTGAGGACCAAGAAGTTTGGAGTGAAAATGAAGACAGAGAAAATCCTGAGGAAACTGGTGGTTGTGAACCACACGCCATAATCACATTCTTGCTTTTGCTACTGGCAAAGTGGAAGTCATTCTTTACAGTCTCTGACAGGGCATTTGAGTCAATTTTAAAAATTTTCAGAATTATGTTTAATGTACTGAGTAGTACATTTATTTTCACGCCGGCTTTGCAAAATATTGCAGCACATTTCCCTGCAACTTTATACATGTTCAAGAAGGCTATATCTGTAAATGGAAATGATTTTACAACATTCGTTGTATGTCCAAAGTGCCATTCTGTATATACCTTAGATGAAGCTGTAATGTTAAAACATGATGCAAGTGGGAAGGTCATCCAGAAAAAGTCAACAAAATGTTGCCATATATCATTTCCCAGACATCCACAAAAAAGATTTCGTAAGAAATGTGACACTGTGCTAATGAAATCTGTTATCGGGAAAGATGAAAAAGAGTTTCTTTACCCCAAAAGAAAATTCTGTTATCGTAGTTTGATCAAATCTATTAGTGATATGTTAAAGAGGCCTGGCTTTAAAGAGTCCTGTGAAAAGTGGAGGCAGCGTAATGTTAAGGAGGAAATATATGCTGACATTTTTGATGGGCAGGTCTGGAAGAACTTTCAGGTTTATGAAGGCAAGCCATTTTTACAAGAGGTTGGGAATCTTGGTTTTATGCTCAACGTTGACTGGTTCCAGCCTTATAAATATGTCAACGACTCTGTTGGTGTAATGTACTTAGCAGTGATGAACCTTCCAAGGGAAGAAAGGTTTAAGAAGGACAATATTATAGTTGTTGGTATTATACCTGGTCCCCGTGAGCCAAAGGAGCACATCAATGGGTTTTTGGAACCTTTGGTCAGTGATTTAAAACATCTTTGGGCGGGGTTAGATATTGATGGGCAATTTGTCCGTGGAGCGTTGTTGTCCTTAGCGAGTGACATTCCAGCTGCAAGGAAAACTGGAGGTTTTCTCGGCCATATGGCAAATATGGGTTGCAGTAAGTGCCTAAAAAACTTTCCAAGGACTGAAGACAATAAGGTTGATTACTACAACAGATATAGTTTAGCTGGTGATGTATTTTCAACATGTCGCTATAGGTCAGGATCATCATCATTTGTGACTGCAAAATGGTTGAGTGTTGATAGAGTCACAGGAGATCCCATGATCGACCCTAATGCACCATTGCGCCCGGGGGAAATATCAAATATATGGAAAGTGTTTGTGTTTTTGTGGATGGATGAATGTTTGACAAAGGTTGAACATGCAGTAGCAAAAGTGAAATGGTTCAAAGAGCATGGGGATGTGTGGCATTTTGGGCAAAAAAGCAACTGCACAGTCTGGGAAACTAATGAAGTACCATGGTCATATGCATCTTTCCTTCCACTGAAAAGAATTGCCAGCCAGTGTGCATGCTGTACTTTCAAAGTCGCCTTTTCTACTGCAAGGCAAGAAACTGTTAATGTGTTGGTAACACTGCCTTTAGGAAGATGTATTTAACCGACATGTCATTGTTGTTCAGCAGAAGGGACCCCAACGACCTTTACATACTGTACATATATATATTGCTTTTGTGTCTGTTATTTTTTTGTTGTTTCTGTAATGCATCTTAAATGTACTGTTTTAAAAGTTCAAATAAAAATAGAAACAAAATGACTCCCTTTTTACTATCTGACAGCCAGTCATTCACAACTGTATTAGCCTAATATTACCTGCTGAAAAGTTCATTTTAGTATATTGTACTATTGAAAGTGTCACTTTAAGTCACTCATTGTTCCTTATGTTGAATGTGATCCCAACATTACGGGTGAAAAGGCTCGTTTTTCGTTGTGCTTAATAAGAGTCTAAAAATAAGTTGCATAAAGTGATGCATAGAAAGTGTAAATATGGATTATTATTGATGGTTTATTTTTTTAACATACTATAATCAAATGTCCAATAGCTCTTATTTAACCATAATAAAATATATTCAGGTCAACTTTCTCAAAGCCTATGTTTTTGGAACAAATTGTTTCAGAACATCTGATTTCAACTTAATCTAAAACAATAACATAGGCTTTACACAATCAGCATTTTTGGGCCGATCACGATCAGTGAGTTTTAAAAAAACTATATCCGATCCAATCCCAAACGCAAGCAATGCTAGTGCTACTCTGATCAATAACATTTTTACTAATGGTATTAATAACCACAATCAAAGTGGAATACTGGTTACTGATATTTCAGATCACTTACTATTTTTTACAGTTTATCACAAGAATTATAAAAATATCTTTAGTTAAACAAATTACACATAGGAAAATTAAAGCAGAAGAAGCACTGAATGCGTTTCAAAACGCCCTACTCAATCAAAACTTTGCAGATCTATATTGTAAATCACATACAAACACTGCATACAATGAGTTTTTAAAAATGTTTTTGCTACTGTATGATTAGTTTTGCCCACTAATCCCATGTAAGAGCAATAGAAAAGCAAAAGAGTGTCCTTGGATAACAAGTGGACTGGCCAATTCCTGTAAAAAGAATAATAAATTATATATAGAGTTCATAGGGAAAATAACAGAATAAGCAGAAAGAAATATAAAATGTATACAAATAAATTGACCAATATTCTAAGAATGGCTAAGAAAGACTACTATAAGGAATTGCTGGAAATAAATAAAAACAATACAAAGGAAGCCAAGAAGGCTGTCTCCAACCCCCAAAGCAGTTAACAATACTTAAACATAGCACACAATGGGCTCCCAATGGTTTCACACATGCATGACCTGGCCCGGTCTGCGCTGCCATTGGTAACATGGTATCCCTGTCTGCTCTACCTCCTAAAGGTGGGTTAATCCCAACATGTTAATCAGGGTTGGTTGTTGGATTCTATAAGTGTGCATTCCTCGGATGCCATCATGCATAATACCTTGTGAATCTTCACACCCATACATCCATCAATCCATCCATCTTCTTCCGCTTTTATCCGGGGCCGGGTCGCGGAGGCAGCAGTCTCAGCAGAGATGCCCAGACCTACCGATCCACGCACACCTCCTCCAGCTCTTTCTGGGGGGACCCCGAGGCGACACCAGGCCAGCTCAGAGACATAGTCCCTTCAGCGTGTCCTGGGCATTCCACGAGGCCTCTTCCCAATAGGACATGCCTGAAACACCTCCCAAGGGAGGCGACCAGGAGGCATCCGAAACAGATGCCCGAGCCACCTCAGCTGGCTCCTTTAGACGTGAAGGAGCAGCGACTCTACTCCGAGCTCCTCCTGAGTGACTGAGCTTCTCACCCTATCTCGAAGGGTGCGTTCAGCCACCCTGCGAAGGAAACTCATTTCGGCCGCCTGTATCCGCGATCTTGTCCTTTTGGTCATTACCCAAATCTCATGACCATAGGTGAGGGTAGGAACGTAGATCGATTGGTAAATTGAGAGCTTTGTCCCCCGACTCAGCTCCCTCTTCACCACAACAGTCTGATACACCGACCTCATCATGCCGCACCGATCCGTCTATCGATCTCAGGCTCCATCCTACCCTCACTCATGAACAAGACCCCGAGATACTTGAACTCCTCCACTTGAGGTAAGGACTCTCCACCGACCCAGAGAGAGGAAGCCACCTTTTTCCGGTGGGGAACCATGGCCTCAGATTTGGAGGTGCTGATCCTCATCCCGGCCGCGTCACACTCGGCTGCAAACCGCCCCATTGCACGCTGAAGGTCTTGATCTGAGGAAGCCAACAGAACAACATCACCTGCAAACAGCAGAGATGAAATCCTGAGGTTCCCAAATCGGACCCCCTCCGGTCCCTGGCTGCGTCTAGAAATTCTGTCCATAAAAGTAATGAACTGAACCGGTGACAAAAGGCAGCCCTGGCGGAGACCAACATGCACTGGGAACAGGTCTGACTTACTGCCGGCAATGCTGCTGCTGCGGTCATACAGGGAACGGACAGCCCTTAGCAAAGGGCCCCGGACCCCGTACTCCCGCAGCACCCCTCACAGGGCACCACGAGGGACACGGTCGAACGCCTTCTCCAGATCCACAAAGCACATGTGGACTGGTTGGGCAAACTCCCACGAACCCTCGAGCACCCGATGAAATGTATAGAGCTGGTCCAGTGTGCCGCGACCGGGACGAAAAACCGCATTGTTCCTCCCGAATCCGAGGTTCGACTATCGGCCGGATCCTCCTCTCCAGCACCCTGGAGTAGACCCTTCCGGGGAGGCTGAGGAGTGTGATCCCTCTGTAGTTGGAGCAAACCCTCCGATCCCCCTTCTTAACGAGAGGGACCACCACCCCGGTCTGCCAATCCAGAGGCACTGTCCCCAACTGCCACGCGATGTTGCAGAGACGTGTCAACCAAGACAGTCCTACAACATCCAGAGACTTAAGGTACTCGGGACGATACACCCATACAGATAGTAATTATTACAGTTGTTCAGCATGAATCATTGTCTGTTGTATCTTGTAAAAGGCTGTTTTTTATCATGTTAATCAGGATTGGCTGTTATGAGCTATGTTATGAAGACTGTTAGAGTTTTAAGATACTCTTGTGTTCAGTACCTGAGATTGCATACAAAGACATAGTCAGAGGTTTTGCTTTGCTGAATCAATACATTTGGGCCTGGTTAGTAGTAGGATGGAGACCACTGAAAATTCCAGGGGCCACAATGGGGGACAGTCGCTTATCTGTCATTGTGTCCTTGGGCAAGGCACTTCACCTAGATTGCCTAGTATGAATGTAGTGTGTGAGTGAGTGTTGGTGGTGGTGGGAGAGGCCGATGGCGCACTATGGCTGCCTCATTTCCGTCAGTCTGCTCCATGGTAGCTGTGGCTACAATTGTAGCTTACCACCACTAAGTGTGGAGTGAAATACTAATGCCTTAATTCTGTTAAGTGTTTTGAGTGTCTATGATAAAGTGCTATATAAAATCCTGTTATTAGGTTCCGATGTCCCAGAATGGGACAGAGGAACCTATTGTTTTCGCTATTATATCGTTTTATTAGGTTCCGATGTCCCAGAATGGGACAGAGGAACCTATTGTTTTCGCTATTATATCGTTTTATTATTATACCCCGCCCGCCTTTGATCGCTAATTCGACCCCCTAAAAATGCCCGAAAACTCACCGAAATTTGCACGCACCTCAGGCCTGGCGAAAAATTTGATAATTAGGTGGCGTGAAAAAAAACGGACAGAAAACGCACGCGTAGCGTGCGTTTTCGCCGCCAAAAAAACGATGGAACCGCACGACCGCCAGGTTTGACCGATATGTACGAAAATCGCCACGTGTAGTCTCCGCCCCAGAATGAGCAAAAAGTTACATTGTGACCCCGCCCAAAACCAAACAGGAAGTAAGCCATCTTGGGTCAAAGGTCAAAAATGGCGTTTCGCCCTCGAAACGCATCTGCGCGAACTAGTCTGAGGGGATTCATCCGATTCGCTTAAAACTTGGCAACACCACATAGGACCCATTGAAGATGAAAAGTTATCAAAAGAATTTTCGTATCTGTCACGGTTTGGTCGTGGCGCCGCCACAAAAATGCAATGCTAATTTTCGTTAGCACGCAAAAAATTCCAAATCTCCATAACTCTGACACACAAACTTCGATCAGCTTCAAATTTCACACAAAGGACATGTGCCCAAGCTTGGTCATGACTGCTTTGAAACATTTCCCATCATGCCTTGTGTTTTCGACCGGTGTCATTTAAGGTCATGTACACGGTTAGCATCAACAGGACGCCGTTCTAGGAAAAAGCTTATAACTCTAGAATGCAATGTTCAAACTGCTTCATTTTTGATACACACAATCACTGTCCAGAGCTAAACAACAAACGATAACCAATTTACCCACAATGCCTTGCGTTCTCAGAGGGCGCCGCTTCTGTGGTCGTCCAACACGAGCAGCTGTAGCGGACAGACGATATGTCGTGTTGACTTCAAAACACTGTACGATGAACCTACACAGAGGGGAGCAAATTCCTATTGAAGAAACAACAGACTGTGGTCAGTGGGAGGGGCCTAAAATATCACTGGAAAATTCTTCGCCATCTGTGGTCGTCCAACACGAGCAGCTGTAGCGGACAAACGATATGTCGTGTTGACTTCAAAACACTGTAGGATGAACCTACACAGAGGGGAGCAAATTCCTATTGAAGAAACAACAGACTGTGGTCAGTGGGAGGGGCCTATAATGACACACGAAAATCCCTCGCCATCACCACGCCATAAATACGAAAACGCTTATAACTCTAGAGTGCAAAGTTCAAACTGCTTCATATTTGATACACACGATCACTGTCCAGAGCTAAACAACAAACGATAACCAATGTACCCACAATGCCTTGCGTTCTCAGAGGGCGCCGCTTCTGTGGTCGTCCAACACGAGCAGCTGTAGCGGACAGACGATATATCGTGTTGACTTCAAAACACTGTAGGATGAATCTTATTAGATGGAAGCACATTGCTATGGAAAATAAACCAGGTTGTGAAAAGTGGGAGGGGCCTATCATGACACAGGAGAATCCTTCGCCATCAGCACGCTGTAATAGGAAAAAGGTTATAACTCTAGAATGCAAAGTTCAAACTGCTTCATATTTGATAAACACCATCACTGTCCAGAGCTAAACAACAAACGATAACCAATTTACCCACAATGCCTTGCGTTCTCAGAGGGCGCCGCTTCTGTGGTCGTCCAACACGAGCAGCTGTAGCGGAGAGACGATATGTCGTGTTGACTTCAAAACACTGTAGGATGAATCTTATTAGATGGAAGCACATTGCTATGGAAAATAAACCAGGTTGTGAAAAGTGGGAGGGGCCTATCATGACACAGGAGAATCCTTCGCCATCAGCACGCTGTAATAGGAAAAAGCTTATAACTCTAGAATGCAAAGTTCAAACTGCTTCATATTTGATACACACGATCACTGTCCAGAGCTAAACAACAAACGATAACCAATGTACCCACAATGCCTTGCGTTCTCAGAGGGCGCCGCTTCTGTGGTCGTCCAACACGAGCAGCTGTAGCGGACAGACGATATATCGTGTTGACTTCAAAACACTGTAGGATGAATCTTATTAGATGGAAGCACATTGCTATGGAAAATAAACCAGGTTGTGAAAAGTGGGAGGGGCCTATCATGACACAGGAGAATCCTTCGCCATAACTACGCCGTTATACGAAAACGCTTACAACTCCAGAATGCAAAGTTCAAAGTGCTTCATATTTGATAGACATGATGACCGTACAGCCCCAAACAACAAACGATAACCAATTTACCCACAATGCCTTGCGTTCTCAGAGGGCGCCGCTTCTGTGGTCATCCAACACGAGCAGCTGTAGCGGACAGACGACATGTCGTGTTGACTTCAAAACACTGTAGGATGAATCTTATTAGATGGAAACACATTGCTATGGCAAAAAGAGCAGGCTGTGAAAAGTGGGAGGGGCCTATCATGACACAGGAAAATCCATCGCCATAGCTACGCCGTTATACGAAAACACTTACAACTCCAGGCCGATTCCCAAATCCCCAACAGTGGTATACGTGACCGTGGGTTACCGCCCCCGGCCACTTCATCGGAACCTATGACGCCGCTCGCGGCTTTAATTAGGTTCCGATGTCCCAGAATGGGACAGAGGAACCTATTGTTTTCGCTATTATATCGTTTTATTATTATACCCCGCCCGCCTTTGATCGCTAATTCGACCCCCTAAAAATGCCCGAAAACTCACCGAAATTTGCACGCACCTCAGGCCTGGCGAAAAATTTGATAATTAGGTGGCGTGAAAAAAAACGGACAGAAAACGCACGCGTTGGCGTGCGTTTTCGCCGCCAAAAAAACGATGGAACCGCACGACCGCCAGGTTTGACCGATATGTACGAAAATCGCCACGTGTAGTCTCCGCCCCAGAATGAGCAAAAAGTTACATTGTGACCCCGCCCAAAACCAAACAGGAAGTCAGCCATCTTGGGTCAAAGGTCAAAAATGGCGTTTCGCCCTCGAAACGCATCTGCGCGAACTAGTCTGAGGGGATTCATCTGATTCGCTTAAAACTTGGCAACACCACATAGGACCCATTGAAGATGAAAAGTTATCAAAAGAATTTTCGTATCTGTCACGGTTTGGTCGTGGCGCCGCCACAAAAATGCAATGCTAATTTTCGTTAGCACGCAAAAAATTCCAAATCTCCATAACTCTGACACACAAACTTCGATCAGCTTCAAATTTCACACAAAGGACATGTGCCCAAGCTTGGTCATGACTGCTTTGAAACATTTCCCATCATGCCTTGTGTTTTCGACCGGTGTCATTTAAGGTCATGTACACGGTTAGCATCAACAGGACGCCGTTCTAGGAAAAAGCTTATAACTCTAGAATGCAATGTTCAAACTGCTTCATTTTTGATACACACAATCACTGTCCAGAGCTAAACAACAAACGATAACCAATTTACCCACAATGCCTTGCGTTCTCAGAGGGCGCCGCTTCTGTGGTCGTCCAACACGAGCAGCTGTAGCGGACAGACGATATGTCGTGTTGACTTCAAAACACTGTACGATGAACCTACACAGAGGGGAGCAAATTCCTATTGAAGAAACAAAAGACTGTAGTCAGTGGGAGGGGCCTAAAATATCACTGGAAAATTCTTCGCCATCTGTGGTCGTCCAACACGAGCAGCTGTAGCGGACAAACGATATGTCGTGTTGACTTCAAAACACTGTAGGATGAACCTACACAGAGGGGAGCAAATTCCTATTGAAGAAACAACAGACTGTGGTCAGTGGGAGGGGCCTATAATGACACACGAAAATCCCTCGCCATCACCACGCCATAAATACGAAAACGCTTATAACTCTAGAGTGCAAAGTTCAAACTGCTTCATATTTGATACACACGATCACTGTTCAGAGCTAAACAACAAACGATAACCAATGTACCCACAATGCCTTGCGTTCTCAGAGGGCGCCGCTTCTGTGGTCGTCCAACACGAGCAGCTGTAGCGGACAGACGATATATCGTGTTGACTTCAAAACACTGTAGGATGAATCTTATTAGATGGAAGCACATTGCTATGGAAAATAAACCAGGTTGTGAAAAGTGGGAGGGGCCTATCATGACAGGAGAATCCTTCGCCATCAGCACGCTGTAATAGGAAAAAGCTTATAACTCTAGAATGCAAAGTTCAAACTGCTTCATATTTGATACACACGATCACTGTCCAGAGCTAAACAACAAACGATAACCAATGTACCCACAATGCCTTGCGTTCTCAGAGGGCGCCGCTTCTGTGGTCGTCCAACACGAGCAGCTGTAGCGGACAGACGATATGTCGTGTTGACTTCAAAACACTGTACGATGAACCTACACAGAGGGGAGCAAATTCCTATTGACGAAACAGCACACTGTGGTCAGTGGGAGGGGCCTAAAATATCACTGGAAAATTCTTCGCCATCTGTGGTCGTCCAACACGAGCAGCTGTAGCGGACAAACGATATGTCGTGTTGACTTCAAAACACTGTAGGATGAACCTACACAGAGGGAAGCAAATTCCTATTGAAGAAACAACAGACTGTGGTCAGTGGGAGGGGCTTATAATGACACACGAAAATCCCTCGCCATAACAACGCCATATATACGAAAACGCTTATAACTCTAGAGTGCAAAGTTCAAACTGCTTCATATTTGATACACACGATCACTGTCCAGAGCTAAACAACAAACGATAACCAATTTACCCACAATGCCTTGCGTTCTCAGAGGGCGCCGCCTCTGTGGTCGTCCAACACGAGCAGCTGTAGCGGACAGACGATATGTCGTGTTGACTTCAAAACACTGTAGGATGAATCTTATTAGATGGAAGCACATTGCTATGGCAAATAGAGCAGGCTGTGAAAAGTGGGAGGGGCCTATCATGACACAGGAAAATCCATCGCCATAACTACACCGTTATACGAAAACGCTTACAACTCCAGAATGCAAAGTTCAAAGTGCTTCATATTTGATAGACATGATGACCGTACAGCCCCAAACAACAAACGATAACCAATTTACCAACAATGCCTTGCGTTCTCAGAGGGCGCCGCTTCTGTGGTCATCCAACACGAGCAGCTGTAGCGGACAGACGACATGTCGTGTTGACTTCAAAACACTCTAGGATGAAATTTATTAGATGGAAGCACATTGCTATGGCAAAAAGAGCAGGCTGTGAAAAGTGGGAGGGGCCTATCATGACACAGGAAAATCCTTCGCCATAGCTACGCCGTTATACGAAAACACTTACAACTCCAGGCCAATTCCCAAATCCCCAACAGTGGTATACGTGACCGTGGGTTACCGCCCCCGGCCACTTCATCGGAACCTATGACGCCGCTCGCGGCTTTAATTAGGTTCCGATGTCCCAGAATGGGACAGAGGAACCTATTGTTTTCGCTTTTATATCGTCTTATTATTAGGTTCCGATGTCCCAGAATGGGACAGAGGAACCTATTGTTTTCGCTATTATATCGTTTTATTATTATACCCCGCCCGCCTTTGATCGCTAATTCGACCCCCTAAAAATGCCTGAAAACTCACCGAAATTTGCACGCACCTCAGGCCTGGCGAAAAATTTGATAATTAGGTGGCGTGAAAAAAAACGGACAGAAAACGCACGCGTAGCGTGCGTTTTCGCCGCCAAAAAAACGATGGAACCGCACGACCGCCAGGTTTGACCGATATGTACGAAAATCGCCACGTGTAGTCTCCGCCCCAGAATGAGCAAAAAGTTACATTGTGACCCCGCCCAAAACCAAACAGGAAGTCAGCCATCTTGGGTCAAAGGTCAAAAATGGCGTTTCGCCCTCGAAACGCATCTGCGCGAACTAGTCTGAGGGGATTCATCTGATTCGCTTAAAACTTGGCAACACCACATAGGACCCATTGAAGATGAAAAGTTATCAAAAGAATTTTCGTATCTGTCACGGTTTGGTCGTGGCGCCGCCACAAAAATGCAATGCTAATTTTCGTTAGCACGCAAAAAATTCCAAATCTCCATAACTCTGACACACAAACTTCGATCAGCTTCAAATTTCACACAAAGGACATGTGCCCAAGCTTGGTCATGACTGCTTTGAAACATTTCCCATCATGCCTTGTGTTTTCGACCGGTGTCATTTAAGGTCATGTACACGGTTAGCATCAACAGGACGCCGTTCTAGGAAAAAGCTTATAACTCTAGAATGCAATGTTCAAACTGCTTCATTTTTGATACACACAATCACTGTCCAGAGCTAAACAACAAACGATAACCAATTTACCCACAATGCCTTGCGTTCTCAGAGGGCGCCGCTTCTGTGGTCGTCCAACACGAGCAGCTGTAGCGGACAGACGATATGTCGTGTTGACTTCAAAACACTGTACGATGAACCTACACAGAGGGGAGCAAATTCCTATTGAAGAAACAACAGACTGTGGTCAGTGGGAGGGGCCTAAAATATCACTGGAAAATTCTTCGCCATCTGTGGTCGTCCAACACGAGCAGCTGTAGCGGACAAACGATATGTCGTGTTGACTTCAAAACACTGTAGGATGAACCTACACAGAGGGGAGCAAATTCCTATTGAAGAAACAACAGACTGTGGTCAGTGGGAGGGGCCTATAATGACACACGAAAATCCCTCGCCATCACCACGCCATAAATACGAAAACGCTTATAACTCTAGAGTGCAAAGTTCAAACTGCTTCATATTTGATACACACGATCACTGTTCAGAGCTAAACAACAAACGATAACCAATGTACCCACAATGCCTTGCGTTCTCAGAGGGCGCCGCTTCTGTGGTCGTCCAACACGAGCAGCTGTAGCGGACAGACGATATATCGTGTTGACTTCAAAACACTGTAGGATGAATCTTATTAGATGGAAGCACATTGCTATGGAAAATAAACCAGGTTGTGAAAAGTGGGAGGGGCCTATCATGACAGGAGAATCCTTCGCCATCAGCACGCTGTAATAGGAAAAAGCTTATAACTCTAGAATGCAAAGTTCAAACTGCTTCATATTTGATACACACGATCACTGTCCAGAGCTAAACAACAAACGATAACCAATGTACCCACAATGCCTTGCGTTCTCAGAGGGCGCCGCTTCTGTGGTCGTCCAACACGAGCAGCTGTAGCGGACAGACGATATGTCGTGTTGACTTCAAAACACTGTACGATGAACCTACACAGAGGGGAGCAAATTCCTATTGAAGAAACAACAGACTGTGGTCAGTAGGAGGGGCTTATAATGACACACGAAAATCCCTCGCCATAACAACGCCATATATACGAAAACGCTTATAACTCTAGAGTGCAAAGTTCAAACTGCTTCATATTTGATACATACGATCACTGTCTAGAGCTAAACAACAAACGATAACCAATTTACCCACAATGCCTTGCGTTCTCAGAGGGCGCCGCTTCTGTGGTCGTCCAACACGAGCAGCTGTAGCGGACAGACGATATGTCGTGTTGACTTCAAAACACTGTAGGATGAATCTTATTAGATGGAAGCACATTGCTATGGAAAATAAACCAGGTTGTGAAAAGTGGGAGGGGCCTATCATGACACAGGAGAATCCTTCGCCATCAGCACGCTGTAATAGGAAAAAGCTTATAACTCTAGAATGCAAAGTTCAAACTGCTTCATATTTGATACACATGATGACCGTACAGCCATAAACAAAACTCGAAAACCAATTTACCCACAATGCCTTGCGTTCTCAGAGGGCGCCGCTTCTGTGGTCATCCAACACGAGCAGCTGTAGCGGACAGACGATATGTCGTGTTGACTTCAAAACACTGTAGGATGAATCTTATTAGATGGAAGCACATTTCTATGGCAAAAAGAGCAAGCTGTGAAAAGTGGGAGGGGCCTATCATGACACAGGAAAATCCCTCGCCATAACTACGCCGTTATACGAAAACGCTTATAACTCTAGAGTGCAAAGTTCAAACTGCTTCATATTTGATACACACGATCACTGTCCAGAGCTAAACAACAAACGATAACCAATTTACCCACAATGCCTTGCGTTGTCAGAGGGCGCCGCTTTTGTGGTCGTCCAACACGAGCAGCTGTAGCGGACAGACGATATGTCATGTTGACTTCAAAACACTGTAGGATGAACCTACACAGAGGGGAGCAAATTGCTATGGAAGAAAAAAAAAAGGCTGTGATCAGTGGGAGGGGCCTATAATGACACGGGAGAATCCTTCGCCATCAGCACGCTATAATAGGAAAATGCTTATAACGCTTCAATGCAAAGTTTAAACTGCTTCATATTTGATACACACAATGATTGTCCATCCATGAACAACGCCCGATGACCAAATTACCCATCATGGCCAGTGGGAGGGGCCTATAATGACACACGAAAATCCCTCGCCATAACTACGCCGTTATAAGAAAACGCTTATAACTCTAGAATGCAAAGTTCAAACTGCTTCATATTTGATACACACGATGATTGTCCATCCATGAACAACGCTCGATGACCAAATTACCCATCATGGCCAGTGGGAGGGGCCTATAATGACACATGAAAATCCCTCGCCATAACTATGCCGTTATACAAAAACGCTTATAACTCTAGATTGCAAAGATCAAACTGCTTCATATTTGATACACACGATCACTGTCCAGAGCTAAACAACAAACGATAACCAATTTACCCACAATGCCTTGCGTTCTCAGAGGGCGCCGCTTCTGTGGTCGTCCTACACGAGCAGCTGTAACGGAAAGACGATATGTCGTGTTGACTTGAAAACACTGTAGGATGAATCTTATTAGATGGAAGCACATTGCGATGGAAAATATACCAGGCTGTGAAAAGTGGGAGGGGCCTATCATGACACAGGAGAATTCTTCGCCATCAGCACGCTGTAATAGGAAAAAGCTTATAACTCTAGAATGCTAAATTCAAACTGCTTCATATTTGATACACACGATGATTGTCCATCCATGAACAACGCTCGATGACCAAATTACCCATCATGGCCAGTGGGAGGGGCCTATAATCACACAGAAAAATCCTTCGCCATAACTACGCCGTTATACGAAAACGCTTACAACTCCAGAATGCAAAGTTCAAAGTGCTTCATATTTGATACACATGATGACCGTACAACCCCAAACAACAAACGATAACCAAAAACACCCACAATGCTTTGCGCTCTCAGAGGGCGCCGCTTCTTGGGCCGTCCTACGCCAGCAGCTCTGGCAGAAAGACGACATGTCGTGTTGACTTCAAAACACTGTAGGATGAATCTTATTAGATGGAAGCACATTGCTATGGCAAATAGAGCAGGCTGTGAAAAGTGGGAGGGGCCTATCATGACAGGAAAATCTTTTGCCATTTCTTGGTAAATGCAATATCTCAGTTGTTTTTACACCAATTTACACCAAATTTGCTCAGGCCAATTCCCAAAACAGTGGTATACGTGACCGTGGGTTACCGCCCCCGGCCGCTTCATCGGAACCTATGACGCCGCTCGCGGCTTTAATTATTATTATACCCCGCCCGCCTTTGATCGCTAATTCGACCCCCTAAAAATGCCCGAAAACTCACCGAAATTTGCACGCACCTCAGGCCTGGCGAAAAATTTGATAATTAGGTGGCGTGAAAAAAAACGGACAGAAAACGCACGCGTAGCGTGCGTTTTCGCCGCCAAAAAAACGATGGAACCGCACGACCGCCAGGTTTGACCGATATGTACGAAAATCGCCACGTGTAGTCTCCGCCCCAGAATGAGCAAAAAGTTACATTGTGACCCCGCCCAAAACCAAACAGGAAGTCAGCCATCTTGGGTCAAAGGTCAAAAATGGCGTTTCGCCCTCGAAACGCATCTGCGCGAACTAGTCTGAGGGGATTCATCCGATTCGCTTAAAACTTGGCAACACCATATAGGACCCATTGAAGATGAAAAGTTATCAAAAGAATTTTCGTATCTGTCACGGTTTGGTCGTGGCGCCGCCACAAAAATGCAATGCTAATTTTCGTTAGCACGCAAAAAATTCCAAATCTCCATAACTCTGACACACAAACTTCAATCAGCTTCAAATTTCACACAAAAGACATGTGCCCAAGCTTGGTCATGACTGCTTTGAAACATTTCCCATCATGCCTTGTGTTTTCGACCGGTGTCATTTAAGGTCATGTACACGGTTAGCATTTACAGGACGCCGTTCTAGGAAAAATCTTATAACTCTAGAATGCAAAGTTCAAACTGCTTCATATTTGATACACACGATCACTGTCCACAGCTAAACAACAAACGATAACCAATTTACCCACAATGCCTTGCGTTCTCAGAGGGCGCCGCTTCTGTGGTCGTCCTACACGAGCAGCTGTAGCGGACAGACGATATGTCGTGTTGACTTCAAAACACTGTAGGATGAATCTTATTAGATGGAAGCACATTGCTATGGCAAATAGAGCAGGCTGTGAAAAGTGGGAGGGGCCTATCATGACACAGGAAAATCCCTCGCCATAACTACGCCGTTATACGAAAACGCTTATAACTCTAGAGTGCAAAGTTCAAACTGCTTCATATTTGATACACACGATCACTGTCCAGAGCTAAACAACAAACGATAACCAATTTACCCACAATGCCTTGCGTTCTCAGTGGGCGCCGCTTCTGTGGTCGGCCTACACGAGCAGCTGTAGCGGACAGACGATATGTCGTGTTGACTTCAAAACACTGTAGGATGAACCTACACAGAGGGGAGCAAATTGCTATTGAAGAAACAACAGACCGTGGTCAGTGGGAGGGGCCAATAATGACACGGGAGAATCCTTCGCCATCAGCACGCTATAATAGGAAAATGCTTATAACGCTTCAATGCAAAGTTCAAACTGCTTCATATTTAATACACACGATGATTGTCCATCAATAAACAACGCTCGATGACCAAATTACCCATCATGGCCAGTGGGAGGGGCCTATAATGACACAAGAAAATCCCTCGCCATAACTACGCCGTTATACGAAAACGCTTATAACTCTAGATTGCAAGGTTCAAACTGCTTCATATTTGATACACACGATCACTGTCCAGAGCTAAACAACAAACGATAGCCAATTTACCCACAATGCCTTGCGTTCTCAGAGGGCGCCGCTTCTGTGGTCGTCCTACACGAGCAGCTGTAGTGGAAAGACGATATGTCGTGTTGACTTGAAAACACTGTAGGATGAATCTTATTAGATGGAAGCACATTGCTATGGCAAATAGAGCAGGCTGTGAAAAGTGGGAGGGGCCTATCATGACACAGGAAAATCCCTCGCCATAACTACGCCGTTATACGAAAACGCTTATAACTCTAGATTGCAAAGTTCAAACTGCTTCATATTTGATACACACGATCACTGTCCAGAGCTAAACAACAAACGATAACCAATTTACCCACAATGCCTTGCGTTCTAAGAGGGCGCCGCTTCTGTGGTCGTTCAACACGAGCAGCTGTAGCGGACAGACGATATGTCGTGTTGACTTCAAAACACTGTAGGATGAACCTACACAGAGGGGAGCAAATTGCTATGGAAGAAAAAACAGGCTGTGATCAGTGGGAGGGGCCTATAATGACACGGGAGAATCCTTCGCCATCAGCACGCTATAATAGGAAAATGCTTATAACGCTTCAATGCAAAGTTCAAACTGCTTCATATTTGATACACACGATGATTGTCCATCCATAAACAACGCTCGATGACCAAATTACCCATCATGGCCAGTGGGAGGGGCCTATAATGACACATGAAAATCCCTCGCCATAACTACGCCATTATACGAAAACGCTTATAACTCTAGAGTGCAAAGTTCAAACTGCTTCATTTTTGATACACATGATGACCGTACAGCCCTAAACAACAAACGATAACCAAAAACACCCACAATGCCTTGCGCTCTCAGAGGGCGCCGCTTCTTGGGCCGTCCTACGCCAGCAGCTCTAGCTGCAAGACGACATGTCGTGTTGACTTCAAAACACTCTATGATGAATCTTATTAGATGGAAGCACATTGCTATGGCAAATAGAGCAGGCTGTGAAAAGTGGGAGGGGCCAATCATGACACAGGAAAATCCTTCGCCATAACTACGCCGTTATACGAAAACGCTTACAACTCCAGGCCAATTCCCAAATCCCCAACAGTGGTATACGTGACCGTGGGTTACCGCCCCCGGCCGCTTCATCGGAACCTATGACGCCGCTCGCGGCTTTAATTAGGTTCCGATGTCCCAGAATGGGACAGAGGAACCTATTGTTTTCGCTATTATATCGTTTTATTATTATTATACCCCGCCCGCCTTTGATCGCTAATTCGACCCCCTAAAAATGCCCGAAAACTCACCGAAATTTGCACGCACCTCAGGCCTGTCGAAAAATTTGATAATTAGGTGGCGTGAAAAAAAACGGACAGAAAACGCACGCGTAGCGTGCGTTTTCGCCGCCAAAAAAACGATGGAACCGCACGACCGCCAGGTTTGACCGATATGTACGAAAATCGCCACGTGTAGTCTCCGCCCCAGAATGAGCAAAAAGTTACATTGTGACCCCGCCCAAAACCAAACAGGAAGTCAGCCATCTTGGGTCAAAGGTCAAAAATGGCGTTTCGCCCTCGAAACGCATCTGCGCTATCTAGTCTGAGGGGATTCATCCGATTCGCTTAAAACTTGGCAACACCACATAGGACCCATTGAAGATGAAAAGTTATCGAAAGAATTTTTGTATCTGTCACGGTTTGGTCGTGGCGCCGCCACAAAAATGCAATGCTAATTTTCGTTAGCACGCAAAAAATTCCAAATCTCCATAACTCTGACACACAAACTTCGATCAGCTTCAAATTTCACACAAAGGACATGTGCCCAAGCTTGGTCATGACTGCTTTGAAACATTTCCCATCATGCCTTGTGTTTTCGACCGGTGTCATTTAAGGTCATGTACACGGTTAGCATTTACAGGACGCCGTTCTAGGAAAAAGCTTATAACTCTAGAGTGCAAAGTTCAAACTGCTCCATATTTGATACACATGATCACCGTACAGCCGTAAACAAAACTCGAGAACCAATTTACCCATAATGCCTTGCGTTCTCAGAGGGCGCCGCTTCTGTGGTCGTCCAACACGAGCAGCTGTAGCGGACAGACGATATGTCGTGTGGACTTCAAAACACTGTAGGATGAATCTTATTAGATGGAAGCACATTTCTATGGCAAAGAGAGCAGGCTGTGAAAAGTGGGAGGGGCCTATCATGACACAGGAAAATCCCTCGCCATCACTACGCCGTTATACGAAAACGCTTATAACTCTAGAGTGCAAAGTTCAAACTGCTTCATATTTGATACACACGATCACTGTCCAGAGCTAAACAACAAACGATAACCAATTTACCCACAATGCCTTGCGTTCTCAGAGGGCGCCGCTTTTGTGGTCGTCCAACACGAGCAGCTGTAGCGGACAGACGACATGTCGTGTTGACTTCAAAACACTGTAGGATGAATCTTATTAGATGGAAGCACATTGCTATGGCAAATAGAGCAGGCTGTGAAAAGTGGGAGGGGCCTATCATGACACAGGAAAATCCCTTGCCATAACTACGCCGTTATACGAAAACGCTTATAACTCTAGAGTGCAAAGTTCAAACTGCTTCATATTTGATACACACGATCACTGTCCAGAGCTAAACAACAAACGATAACCAATTTACCCATAATGCCTTGCGTTCTCAGAGGGCGCCGCTTCTGTGGTCGTCCTACACGAGCAGCTGTAGCGGACAGACGATATGTCGTGTTGACTTCAAAACACTGTAGGATGAACCTACACAGAGGGTAGCAAATTGCTATGGAAGAAAAAACAGGCTGTGATCAGTGGGAGGGGCCTAAAATGTCACTGCAAAATCCTTCGCCATCAGCACGCTATAATAAAATAATGCTTATAACGCTTCAATGCAAAGTTCAAACTGCTTCATATTTGATACACACGATGATTGTCCATCCATAAACAACGCTCGATGACCAAATGACCCATCATGGCAAGTGGGAGGGGCCTATAATGACACACGAAAATCCCTCGCCATAACTACGCCGTTATACAAAAACGCTTACAACTCCAGAATGCAAAGTTCAAAGTGCTTCATATTTGATACACATGATGACCACACAGCCCCAAACAACAAACGATAACCAAAAACACCCACAATGCCTTGCGCTCTCAGAGGGCGCCGCTTCTTGGGCCATCCTATGCCAGCAGCTCTAGCGGCAAGACGACATGTCGTGTTGACTTCAAAACACTGTAGGATGAATCTTATTAGATGGAAGCACATTGCTATGGCAAATAGAGCAGGCTGTGAAAAGTGGGAGGGGCCTATAATGACACGGGAGAATCCTTCGCCATCAGCACGCTATAATAGGAAAATGCTTATAACGCAAAGTTCAAACTGCTTCATATTTAATACACACGATGATTGTCCATCCATAAACAACGCTCGATGACCAAATTACCCATCATGGCCAGTGGGAGGGGCCTATAATGACACACGAAAATCCCTCGCCATAACTACGCCGTTATACGAAAACGCTTATAACTCTAGAGTGCAAAGTTCAAACTGCTTCATATTTGATACACACGATCACTGTCCAGAGCTAAACAACAAACGATAACCAAAAACACCCACAATGCCTTGCGCTCTCAGAGGGCGCCGCTTCTTGGGCTGTCCTACACCAGCAGCTCTAGCTGCAAGACGACATGTCGTGTTGACTTCAAAACACTGTAGGATGAATCTTATTAGATGGAAGCACATTGCTATGGCAAATAGAGCAGGCTGTGAAAAGTGGGAGGGGCCTATCATGACACAGGAAAATCCCTCGCCATAACTACACCGTTATACGAAAACGCTTATAACTCTAGGCCAATTCCCAAATCCCCAACAGTGGTATACGTGACCGTGGGTTACCGCCCCCGGCCGCTTCATCGGAACCTATGACGCCGCTCGCGGCTTTAATTATTATTATTATTATTATTATTATTATTATTATTAATATTTACAGAACACAAACATGACAAAATCTAAATATTGTTAGTATCTTAATACAATATACTGTCTTCATGAAGTATATTGGGTCCGTATTTGACCAGATATGGGGCATATAAAAAAAACTCCGGATATGCATCAGAAAAGTCCGTATTCTCGACAGAATCAAAAACCGGATATTTAGGGATTCTTGGCATTTTCACCCTGAGGACATTTCCGGAACACATATATGACAAAATCTAAATAATGTTAGTATCCTAACAAAATATATTGTCTTCATGAAGAATATTGGGTCCGTATTTGACCAGATATGGGGCATATCAAAAAAACTCCGGATATGCATCGGAAATGTCCGTATTCTCGACAGAATCAAAAACCGGATATTTAGGGATTCTGGGTATTTTCACCCTGAGGACATTTCCGGAACACATATATGACAAAATCTAAATACTGTTAGTATCCTAATACAATATACTGTCTTCATGAAGAATATTGGGTCCGTATTTGATCAGATATGGGGCATATCAAAAAAACTCCGGATATGCATCGGAAATGTCCGTATTCTCGACAGAATCAAAAACCGGATATTTAGGGATTCTGGGTGTTTTCAACCTGAGGACATTTCCGGAACACATATATGACAAAATCTAAATAATGTTAGTATCCTAACACAATATACTGTCTTCATGAAGAATATTGGGTCCGTATTTGACCAGATATGGGGCATATCAAAAAACTCCGGATATGCATCGGAAATGTCCGTATTCTCGACAGAATCAAAAACCGGATATTTAGGGATTCTGGGTGTTTTCACCCTGAGGACATTTCCGGAACACATATGACAAAAGCTAAATACTGTTAGTATTCTTATACAATATACTGTCTTCATGAAGTATATTGGGTCCGTATTTGACCAGATATGGGGCATATCAAAAAACTCCGGATATGCATCAGAAAAGTCCGTATTCTCGACAGAATCAAAAACCGGATATTTAGGGATTCTGGGTATTTTCAACCTGAGGACATTTCCGGAACACATATATGACAAAAGCTAAATACTGTTAGTATCCTAACACAATATACTGTCTTCATGAAGAATATTGGGTCCGTATTTGACCAGATATGGGGCATATCAAAAAAACTCCGGATATGCATCGGAAATGTCCGTATTCTCGACAGAATCAAAAGCCGGATATTTAGGGATTCTGGGTGTTTTCAACCTGAGGACATTTCCGGAACACATATATGACAAAAGCTAAATACTGTTAGTATTCTTATACAATATACTGTCTTCATGAAGAATATTGGGTCCGTATTTGACCAGATATGGGGCATATCAAAAAACTCCGGATATGCATCAGAAATGTCCGTATTCTTGACAGAATCAAAAACCGGATATTTAGGGATTCTGGGTGTTTTCAACCTGAGGACATTTCCGGAACACATATATGACAAAATCTAAATAATGTTAGTATCCTAACACAATATACTGTCTTCATGAAGAATATTGGGTCCGTATTTGACCAGATATGGGGCATATCAAAAAACTCCGGATATGCATCGGAAATGTCCGTATTCTCGACAGAATCAAAAACCGGATATTTAGGGATTCTGGGTATTTTCAACCTGAGGACATTTCCGGAACACATATATGACAAAAGCTAAATACTGTTAGTATCCTAACACAATATACTGTCTTCATGAAGAATATTGGGTCCGTATTTGACCAGATATGGGGCATATCAAAAAACTCCGGATATGCATCGGAAATGTCCGTATTCTCGACAGAATCAAAAACCGGATATTTAGGGATTCTGGGTGTTTTCAACCTGAGGACATTTCCGGAACACATATATGACAAAATCTAAATACTGTTAGTATCCTAACACAATATACTGTCTTCATGAAGAATATTGGGTCCGTATTTGACCAGATATGGGGCATATCAAAAAACTCCGGATATGCATCAGAAATGTCCGTATTCTCGACAGAATCAAAAACCGGATATTTAGGGATTCTGGGTATTTTCAACCTGAGGACATTTCCGGAACACATATATGACAAAATCTAAATACTGTTAGTATCCTAACAAATTATACTGTCTTCATGAAGAATATTGGGTCCGTATTTGACCAGATATGGGGCATATCAAAAAACTCCGGATATGCATCAGAAATGTCCGTATTCTCGACAGAATCAAAAACCGGATATTTAGGGATTCTGGGTGTTTTCAACCTGAGGACATTTCCGGAACACATATATGACAAAATCTAAATACTGTTAGTATCCTAACACAATATACTGTCTTCATGAAGAATATTGGGTCCGTATTTGACCAGATATGGGGCATATCAAAAAAACTCCGGATATGCATCAGAAATGTCCGTATTCTCGACAGAATCAAAAACCGGATATTTAGGGATTCTGGGTGTTTTCAACCTGAGGACATTTCCGGAACACATATATGACAAAATCTAAATACTGTTAGTATCCTAACACAATATACTGTCTTCATGAAGAATATTGGGTCCGTATTTGACCAGATATGGGGCATATCAAAAAAACTCCGGATATGCATCGGAAATGTCCGTATTCTTGACAGAATCAAAAACCGGATATTTAGGGATTCTGGGTGTTTTCAACCTGAGGACATTTCCGGAACACATATATGACAAAATCTAAATAATGTTAGTATCCTAACACAATATACTGTCTTCATGAAGAATATTGGGTCCGTATTTGACCAGATATGGGGCATATCAAAAAACTCCGGATATGCATCGGAAATGTCCGTATTCTCGACAGAATCAAAAACCGGATATTTAGGGATTCTGGGTATTTTCAACCTGAGGACATTTCCGGAACACATATATGACAAAAGCTAAATACTGTTAGTATCCTAACACAATATACTGTCTTCATGAAGAATATTGGGTCCGTATTTGACCAGATATGGGGCATATCAAAAAACTCCGGATATGCATCGGAAATGTCCGTATTCTCGACAGAATCAAAAACCGGATATTTAGGGATTCTGGGTGTTTTCAACCTGAGGACATTTCCGGAACACATATATGACAAAATCTAAATACTGTTAGTATCCTAACACAATATACTGTCTTCATGAAGAATATTGGGTCCGTATTTGACCAGATATGGGGCATATCAAAAAACTCCGGATATGCATCAGAAATGTCCGTATTCTCGACAGAATCAAAAACCGGATATTTAGGGATTCTGGGTATTTTCAACCTGAGGACATTTCCGGAACACATATATGACAAAATCTAAATACTGTTAGTATCCTAACAAATTATACTGTCTTCATGAAGAATATTGGGTCCGTATTTGACCAGATATGGGGCATATCAAAAAACTCCGGATATGCATCAGAAATGTCCGTATTCTCGACAGAATCAAAAACCGGATATTTAGGGATTCTGGGTGTTTTCAACCTGAGGACATTTCCGGAACACATATATGACAAAATCTAAATACTGTTAGTATCCTAACACAATATACTGTCTTCATGAAGAATATTGGGTCCGTATTTGACCAGATATGGGGCATATCAAAAAAACTCCGGATATGCATCGGAAATGTCCGTATTCTCGACAGAATCAAAAACCGGATATTCTCGATTCTTGCTCTTTTTGCGCAGTGTATGTCTCAATGTACCAGTTGTGTCCAATGTACCAGTTGTATATAAGTAGTGACAGCAGATGATGTGGTAAATGGGACTCGAGGCAATGGATACAATCATATTTCAGGAGGGATTTGGTGTCTCATATTGTTTGTTAGGACGTGGGGACCTCTGCTGGTCATTTAGGATTATGTTTTTCAAACACGACAGGCCTGCTCAGCAATTTTATGTTGAAATTAAAAAAACACCAAAACTTGATGTTTATGTAGCTTTTGTAAAGGTTTTAATGATGTATCACTCTCTGTGATAGATCATGTGCCTGCTTTATATTCTCTCTCCCTGTATGCTTTTATTCTGACACCATCACTTCCGCATGTCGGCTGAAAAAAAAAGCCAGACCACGTGACCTCGGTCACATGACTTCGTTTTTCGTTTCAGCGTTCAGACCGGAAAAAGGAAACAGCTGATTTTCTATTTTCAGTTCTAAACGGGGAAAGGAGAATGGAAAAGGGAAACTGCTGTTTTTCAATGTTCAATTATAAAAGGGAAAAGGAGAAAAGGACACAGGAAAATCTAAAATCGGGCCAATTTGGATTTGTTTTATGGTTTTTTGATTAAAACGGTTTTTTGTTTTTTGTTTGAAAAGGAGAGGAAGAGAAACGGTTATTTAATTTTGGTTTACAGATGAATTTGGGATTATCCAATGATACCCAGACCATATTTTTTATGTCTGTGTTAATAAGTGAGATGGGACGGTAACTTGAGGGTAACATGAGGTTTTTGTCTGGTTTAAGTAGTAATTTAATGTTTGCTGTATTCATGTGACCTCCTACGTAACCTTTATTTTTAATCTCTGTTACTACTCTGACAAAAAGCAGAGCCAGCATTGACCAGAAATGTTTTAGGAATTCAGCAGGGAACCCATCTGGACCTGGTGCTTTGCCTGTTGACATGCTATCCAAAGCATTTTGTAGTTCTTGTAAGGTTAATGGTGAGTCTAAGGTGGTTTTCTGCTCTATGGTGAGCTGTGGTAGGTTTAAGTTATTGAGGAAGGTTTTCATATCTTCAGGGTCAGGGTTTAAGTTTGATGAGTATAGGTTTTGATAGTAATCATGAAAAACCTTATTAATGTCCTGAGGTAAGTTTTAAGTTTGACGTGAATTATCAGAAATTGCCGCTATGAAATAGTTTTCTTTGTTGTGTTTAAGCTGATTTGCTAAATATTTGCCTGATTTATTGTTGTAGTCAGTTTTTGTACCGTAATAGCTGTAAAATAAAATCCGTTTTTTGAGATAAAATTATGTCCAGATGAAGTTTTGTATTTTGGAGTTTTTTCCATAAAAGTTCAGAAGGGTTGGCTGCGTATTCTTCCGTAAATTTCTTAATTTTTTCTTCAATCGTTTTTTCTGCTATCTGTTCCTGTTTTTTCTTATAAGAAGAGTATGATATAATCTTCCCTTTGATGACAGCCTTGCCGGTTTCCCAGAGTAAGGACGGTGACACTTCCAGAGAATCGTTTGTTAATAGAAAGTCCTCCCATTCTTTTCTTATCATTTTACCAAATTCACTGTCATTAAGTAAGGAAGTATTAAAGCGCCACAGAGAGGATCATTTCTGATTAGAGTCACACTTCAGGGTGAGGGATATCGGGGCATGATCGCTAATGATTATAGGATGTATTTTAGAGGAAATCTTATGTGCAATGGATTTATTTGAGAGAAAAAAGTCAATTCAGGAGAAGGATTTATGCACAGGGGAGAAGAAGGTGTATTCTTTTTTAGTTGGATTGTTCAGTCTCTATACATCTCCTATTCCAAGATCATCCATGTAATTCATTAATACTTTAGCAGATTGAGACAGTTTTGTATTAGGGCACTTACTGGATCTGTCTAATGATGTGTTGAGTGTCAGATTGAAGTCACCTCCGATGATTAATGATGAGTCTGCAGAAAGGTCCGATAGCTCCGAAAAAACTCTATGGAAGAAATCAGGGTCGTTGTTATTGGGGGCGTAGAGGTTTAGAATTGTGAAACATTTATTATAGATTACCACTTTGATTTTTTAGTTTTTTATTTTGTGGATGTTTTTACCTCATCAACTAGATCATATTTTCACTTGCGTTTCTTCATTTGCTTGTTTATCTGTTAGCAAGATTATATTAAAAGTATTTGGTACATTAACCAAAGATAAACCTTAAACCATTGAAGATTACATCTGGATCAATGAACTGATTCTGAATTAGTGTTGATAAAAAAAAAAAAAAAATCTATTTTTCATCATTGTCGAAATTTCAAAAATTCATAACAAATTTTATTTGAACGATTACTGTTGAATTTGACTCTTGTCACGATGGGGTTTTATTTTGGAGGGCAGGCAGGAGATCTTGGCCTCTCTCTCAGCAGCGTTCTCCTGCTGATTGGTCTACAGCTACAACTAATTACCTGCTGGGTATAAATGGGGAGGTTTTGCTGCAGGTCAGGGCTGGCACATTCTGTCATGTGTAGGTGTAGGTGCAGACCCAAATGCAGGGACGGAGGCAGAGCTCAGGTGCATAATTCCGATATTTATTTTTTTCTGAGGCATGTTCAGTCCAGGGAGGCAGAGGTAATCAAAAACACAAAAAGGCAAACCAAGAACACAGAGCGAGGGTCAGAACGTCCAACTGCAGGGGAAAAACACCTGTTGACGATCCAGGAGTTACTGATATGCAAACCGAGCCTAGTTCACCAGTGGTATCATAGAACGAAAGTAGAATGCAACGAAAGTAATGTCCCAGCCCTGACCTGAAGCAAAGCCTCCCTATTTATACCCAGCAGGTAATTAGTTGTAGCTGGAGACCAATCAGCAGGAGAAGGCTGCTGGGAGGGAGGCCAAGATCTCCTTCCTGCCCTTCAAAATAAAACTCCATCGTGACAACTGTTATTTATTTATTTTAAATAAGTTTCCTACTGTTGGATAATAAGCAGTATAGGTTGTTTATTTTATTTTTAATTTTTTTCCCAAAAGTACAAGATTAATTCATAATGTTTGCTTCCAAAAAAAAAAAAAAAAAATAGGAGTATGGCTCACTATTAAGTCAATGAAATTCAAGAATTGTATTATCAAATGTACTTGTAGTGTTAGTAAAATAAAAAAAAATTACTAAGACTTTGCAAGGCAAGGCAAATTTATTTGTATAGCACATTTCATACACAAGGCAACTCAATGTGCTTTACATGATAAAACATTCAATTGTTAAAAATCAATATGAACAATTAAAATCACCAGTAAAATCAATTAAAATCATCAGTAAAATCATCAACAAACACATGACATCAACAACATGACCAAAAATCTCTCTCTCAATCATATGCAGTAGAAAAAAAAAGTGCCTTTAACTTTGATTTAAAAATGTTCACATTAGATGCTGACTTCAGCTCTGCTGCAGTTTGTTCCACTTCTTTGCAGCATAACAACTAAAAGCAGCATCACCATGTTTACTGTGAGCTCTGGGCTCCACTATCTGACCTGTGTCTATAGATCTGAGAGACCTGTTCATACCTGACTAACATCTCACTGATGTATTCTGGACTAAACCCATTCACACATTTATACACCAGCAGCAGAACTTTAAAGTCTATTCTGAGGCTGACTGGGAGCCAGTGTAAAGACTTTAAAACTGGAGTAATGTGTTCTGACCTCTTTGTTCTGGTTCAGACCTGAGCTGCAGTGTTCTGAACCAGCTGTAGCTGTTTGATGCTCTTTTGGGGGATTTGCGAGCATTAGATATTGATACATTTTACAAAACAACTTTTCAATGTGATGTTTTTGATCATTGTTCTGATTATTTACATGAGCAAAGGTATAGTGATGTCATACAAGTTATAAGAAAATATGCCACTTTGTTTCACATATTTAAAAAAAAAAAAAGACCAGTATTAATAGTTTGTACACTTTATTCAATTAAATTACTATTAACATAGAACAACAAGAACATGTTAAAAGTTGACCACAAAAGACTATAGGGCTCATATATGAGCTGTACACAATGACCTCACATCCTGGGGTGAAACAAAGGTCCTCTGACTGTTCAGTTAAATCAATAAGGTGAGACCCCTTGATCAGCTGTTTCAGTAACCAGTGACACCAACTGGACGTTGCTGGGAGATGGAAGTGGCATCAGCTCATCTGTCATTTGGAACACCAAGTCCAAGTTTATATCACCATTCTCCCACTGTGAGTTTTCTCCTGGGCTTGGAAATGTGGTGGATTCCTCCGATCCAGGCTGGATCAAACAATGTGTTGCCTGATAAAAACCAGTCGGAGAGAACGACTGAGAATAATATTCAAGGTGGTGCACTGGCATCTCTTCACATGCTTGAAAGACGTGGGGAGGCAGAGCTGCACTGTGATCCACACTTGTCGTGTTTTTTAGAGGGACTGGGGATGCACAGCCTTTACCGCCTGCAAGAAACTTCTCATTTTTGTGTGGAAGCCGATGAGTCTTCTGGTGGGCCACAGTCTTCAGCCTGTTTTTGACTGTGTTCCTTGTCAGCTGGTGAGCAAGTTCAGGGTATCTCCTTTTGAAGTTGGGGTTGGAGAAGTGTCTACATCCCATTTTGATACCATTGCCATGAACATTCTTGAAGCGGTACAGGTTGAGCTGGCGGTGGAAGGATTTGAAGGTGTCTGGGAGACCACACCCTTGGGACAGGACCTCTTTCTCAAAGAGGCACTGGTTGATGATGACTTCCTCACCTCTGCTGTCCCAGAAGATAGAATCGTTGGCTGGGTCGTTCACCAGACTCCACAGTTTGGCTGGGAACATTTTTTTATCAATGCTGTCTAGGAGAGACTGTTGAGGAGGAGGGTATGAGTTCATATTCCTTACACTGTTTCTGGAGAACATTCTGTAAAGATAATGGCTTCAGGAAAGTTGTGTAGTTTTGGAGAGTTTGTGTGTCTGTGCTGTAGAAAGACTAGAGATGAAAGAATGAAGCAGCTCAACTGAAAACTTCAAAGCAGCATCTGTAAAACTGTCAACAAATGGTTACCAAGGCGACTGATAAATGTGTTCTATGCAGTTTTAAATGTAAACAAAATTTGACATCAGTGTAGTAAAAGGAATTGGGGGTCGTGTGTGTGTGTGTGTGTGTGTGCGTGTGCGTGTGCGTGTGCGTGTGTGTGTGTGTGTGTGTGTGCATTTATAGCAAAAGTAGTAAATCAAAACAAAAAACTACTATTGTGTACTGTTTTATACAAACAGTACACAAAACGACAACAGAAATGCACAAAAATATACAAAAAGGCTCCAATGACTCCAAAAAAACTATTACAGAAAAATACACCAAATGACAACAAATATATGAAAATGACTCAAAATACACAAAACTTAATATTTGTACAAAAACATACAAAATGACTCCAGAATCACATGACAATGGCAACAAAAAACAAGAATTATACAAAAAAAACACACAAAAAGACAACAGAAAGACACAAAAATACACTTATAGACTCCAATAAACATTACAGAAAAATACAGCAAACAAAACATATATATAAATGAGTAAAAAAGAAAAACAACAAACACATTTATCTTGCACATGTCCCATAGAAATAAACCAGGAAAATCACACAAGCTATTTTACTTTGCACCCGCACATAAACCTCTTTATAACACTACAGAGTACAGAGTATGTACACCTCTTTGTACATCCAACCTTCAAACACATACTCAGTACCTCAGCAGTGACTCTATCGTTGGTTCCCTGTTCTCCAGGTACCAGGGTTGGGGCCAATTGTAATTGTAATTGCTTAATTGATGATTATTTACAAATATGGCATAATTATAATTGTAATTGTAGTTTTAAAAATCTGTTGCCATGTCGTAATCATGAGTCATTTTTTATTGAGTTTAGATACTTGACTTTGTAATTGTAATTGCCATAAAAAGTTTATGAAAATTGTCAATTATAATTAACACATGGATCCATGATAGAGTTCTATGTTCAGTTCTACACATATGTAGTTCACAGTTATTAAAACATGTTTCATTTCAAGCTTTGTCACATTTTATCATTTGAACAAAAATGAAACTGAGTGGTATACTGATACAAAAAAGGCTCAGACGCACACACCAAAAATATTAAAAAACCTATATTTTCATTGATTAGGAAGCCTAACAAGGTAACCAATAGATAGGAAATAAATTACATGAAAGATATTTGTTTTTAGTGTATTTTACAGCTGATTTAGGACCAGTTATCATAAGAGATGCTAACAGAAAGCTAACACAAGGGGAAGGTTAACTTCATTTAGGTTATTTATTACAGTGTCAGTGATTAATTGTATATGAACTTTAGTAATTGAATATTAGGGATGTAACGATTCACTCAACTCCCGATACGATTCGATTCACGATACTGGGTTCACAATACGATTCTCTCACGATTTATTTTACAAAATGGGACTGTAGACAAATTTTTTTTTTGGGAAAATACTGTACTATTTTCCTTTTATTTTTCATTGTCAAAAGAATTCCTTGATAAACTATTCAAAACAATGCAATTTAACTAAAAATAAATCTTGAATGAAATAAATAAAGGAATAATACAAATGAAAATGAAGCCTATTAATTAAAATTCTGGTTCTATAATAAACAATGCAAAACTGCATAATAGTTCTTTTTCTTTTTAAAAGTGCAACTGAAAATGTATTTTGACAATTGGACTTTAAAAAAAAAAAAAACGTGACTGCACTGATTTACGTCATATTTGTTTGGACCAGCAGAGGGCGCTGGTAACACAGTGGTCGGTTGGCATGCAGATATCTTGCAGTGAAGAAGAGATGCTATGCTAGCAGACAGAGCTAATAGAAAAACGTGACTTTTACAGATATTCAAGTAATATTACAGATATTCTTTCGGTGCTAAAGGGGAAATGAATTATTTATTAACATATTTAAGAGTAAAAGGCAGCCAGAAAGAAAGTATTAGCAGACTCCGCCCGCCGCTTACACTTGTGGATAGCGCTCTCTGCTGGTTAAAAAAAGTACTGCGATTCAATTTTCAGAAAATCGATATCAATGATACCTATGAATCGATTTTTAACTGCCTTATGATTAATCATTACATCCCTATTGAATATGTAATTGTAACTGACTTTGAGGTTTAAAAAAAATGTTTTTGAAATGTAATTTCAAAACATTCTGGTCATTGTAATCATAATTGAATTGTTAATTGAATATGGATAATTGAAAATGTAATTATAACTGAAAAATGTAATTGACTCCAACCCAGGTACCCTCACATCCAGATGCAGCCCATCCCTCTGGTGGAGGTGGACTACAAGACCAACCCCAAAGCCAAACCACCTCATTCCCACGCCTCTGTCATCTACATGGCCATGCAGGCCAGCGAACAGCCCAAAGTCACTTTGTCCGCCATCTATAAGTGGATCAAAGAAAACTTCTTTCACAGTTGGGGTCAATTATAATTGTAATTGATATTTATCCTTCAACTCTCACATAAAACAAACTTCAAGAACTGCCTTCTTTCATCTCCGTAACATTGCTAAAATCAGATCTATCCTGTCTCAGAGCGACGCTGAAAAGCTAGTCCATGCTTTTGTTACCTCTAGACTGGATTATTGTAATTCTCTTTTGGCAGGATGCCCGAGCAAGTCGCTTAAGACACTTCAGCTGGTTCAAAATGCTGCAGCACGTGTACTAACTAAAACTAGGAGAAGAGATCACATTACTCCTGTATTAGCCTCTCTGCATTGGCTTCCCATAAAATATAGAATAGAATTCAAGATTCTTCTTCTCACTTATAAAGCCCTAAATAGACAGGCACCAGTCTATCTCAAGGAGCTTGAAGTGCCATACAATCCCCCCAGAACACTACGCTCTCAAAATGCTGGCCTACTTGTTGTTCCATTTGTCTCTAGAAGTAGTATAGGAGGAAGAGCTTTCAGTTATCAGGCCCCACTTCTCTGGAACCATCTACCAACCACGGTTCGGGGGGCAGACACCCTCTCTACCTTTAAGGTTAGGCTCAAAACATTCCTCTTTGGTAAAGCTTTTAGTTAGGAACCAGCTCATAGCTCATAGTTAAGATGCAATAGGCATAGACTGCCGGTGGGGGGGTCTGGCATGCTCGGTTGGAGAGGGCGTTAAGAGAGAGGTCATTTAGGTTAGAGAGGGACCAGAAAGGGTCCCATTCCTCTCTCTAACACTCCCTCTATGTCTGCTTCTTCCCTTGTGTGTTTGCTCCTGTACTCCTTCTGGCTTTTGTCTTGCAGGTCCGTGGGATCCTCAGTGTGGAGTTACAGAGACTCAGCGGCTCTGTCTCCACCCTTTCCTCTGCACACACCCAACACAGCATAACGTGGATGGCTGTTCATCATAGGAATGGGATCCACACAAGGTTCCTGCTGCTTAACAGAAGGTTTTCCTTGCCGCCATGATGAATTCATGTTGGGTGTGGGATACATATGTATGTGTATATACGTATATATGCATATGTATGTATCCATAAAATGAAGAGTCCATCCTTAAGACTGCTCTACTGTAAAGTGTCTTGAGATACCATTGGTTATAATTTGGCGCTATACAAATAAAAGATTGATTGATAGCTGAGACACCCCCCCCCCCCCCCCAACCCACACACACAGATATCAAAGAACGCAGAATCTGTCATGCCATCCACCAATCAGGAGCCAGCAGAAGGAATGTCAGTGTGAATTTCACTGTGACATCATCACACACTCTGCTGATGACATCATCAGGAGCTGGTCACACATCAAAGGACTCAGCAGCACCTTGAGTATTCTTTAATGAGGGAAACCCTTCTGAGAGAGACACAATAACCCACAAACTCCTTGGACTCAGTGAATTTACTTTATCTCTGTCACTCTGACAACAGTTATATTTTTGATCTAATGATGGAAGTGCATCAGTTCAATGTAAAGAGTCTGGAACAAACATGCTTTGAAGCTCTGAAGGATCATCTCTGTCCAGAAAAATGCATTGGGCTGTGGCAGTTTACTAAAGTCTGGTATATTCCCATTTTGTTTCAACTGAAATATGAGGCCTTTCACTTTATCTGTGAGAATTTTGAGGAAGTTTCACTCTGTGAAGAGTTTTTGCAGCTTGCGGAGCAGGAGCTGGCTGATATCCTGGGTCAGGATGACCTTACTGTGACCCAGGAGACCACAGTTTATCAAAGTGTTTTAAGATGGATAAACCACATGCCTGAGGAACGACAGGGAGCCATTTCTACTCTGTTACCAAAGGTACGACTGGGGCTGATGGACAAAAGTTACATCACAGACAATGTGCTTAACAATGATGTGGTAAAAACAAACCCTGAGTCCCACCTCTTGGTCTCTGATACCCTTAAAGTCATGTCTCAACCTTCGTTACTCTGCTCTGAGTCTGGGATCAACAACACCTTGTTTTGCCGTCGCTTGCCAAACGCCGTCTTATTGATGCTTAGATTATATTCTAAGACCATAGAGGCCTTTGACTACAGAACTAACAGCTGGATCACAGTTCACACTCATCCTAGTCTGGAGAATCCCATGACTCACTTATTCCTCTACAACACTGTCTTCCTTGGTAGATGCTTCTACATTGTGGGTGGTGTTTTCAGATATTCCGACCCCTACAACAGAGTGTGGAGGTTTAACCTAGTCACACACACTTGGCAGGAGATGTCACCAATGCAGGAGTCACGGGCCTCTGTGAGTGCTACCGTGCTAAAGGGATGCATCTACGCTATGGGAGGCTGCAGATTTAACACCTCACACAGAACTGCTGAACGCTACCAGCCCAACATCAACCAGTGGACGTTCATTGCATCAATGAATGAAGAGAGGAGATACGCCAGCTGCACCACACTGAACAACAAGATTTACATATGTGGAGGACGGAGTAATAGAGTACTGAATACTGCTGAGTATTACAACCCAGACACCAGCCAGTGGACACTGATCACTCCCATGGGAACACCTCGGTATAGACTTGGGGTCGTTTCATATATGGGCCACATTTTTGCAGTTGGAGGCAGCGATGGGTCCAGATATCAGAGGTCTGTTGAGGCTTATGACCCAGTGACCAACACCTGGTACGATGTCCCTGAAACGGTCCACAGACACAGTTTCTTTGACATTGCAGTGATGAACAAGAAGATCTTTGTTGTCTCTTGTAGGACTGGAAAAATTGTCGAGTGCTATGACTACACTACAAATACTTGGTCTGTGGTATTTTCTGGCATGAACCACTACAATGTGTGGGTGAGATGCTGCGTGATTTCTGGACTTCCCAACATGGCTGAGTACTGTTCTCCTCATGAACCCATCATACCCAGGACACAGGTCTAAAAAAAGTCTAAACCAGATACTGAGATGGAGCAAATGTTATTTTCCATGATCCTAACTGGGAGTGTAACCTGCTCCGACCAGGTCTGTGTGTATCAATAAAAGTGTTTAAAGACATTAGAAGAAGTAATGTGTGAATAAATGGATCAGTTCATGTCCCAGCTCAGATGGGATGGTTTTAATCAACCTGGAACAACTTGAGTTGGTGGTGATTTAGAAAAATAGGAAATTTTAGTTTTGACAACATATAGCAGACGTGTAGATGTACTGAATTTCATTAGAATTAATGTTGTGGTTAGCAAGATAAGTATTCTAAAGCGTTAAAATAAGCAGAAATGAATGATTATTAGACTAAATTACTTGAAATCAAACTTCCTACAACACAATAACAAGTGAAATATACTGAATATAAACAAATAATTCTTGTTAAAAAATGTTTTGCTTTTTTAATTCATGCAAATGAAAGCTTCAGAACAAGAAGAAAACAACTAATCTAAGTAAAAAATGACTCAGCATTAGTGAAAAATGATTAAGCTGTTTCTTGATACAAGTTGACTCATCTTGAAATAAACCTAAATATATATTAAAACTACAACCAAAACCTTAAAACCAGTTTTTGTTCTTAGAATAAACATCTTATCAGAATCACAACCAGGAGTATGAGTATGAATATTATTTTGATATTTTTTTGAAAACATGTGTAACCCTGTCACTCTGCTGCTCCCCCTCCCACTCAGCCAATCAAATTGTCGTGAGACCTGGTCTCAGTACCGTGAGATTTGGTGCGCAATGACGTCATAGTATGACGTTACCCTTTAAACATGGCCGCACTGTGGGTATAATAAATATAATAATGCATTTTATTTAAAAGCGCTTTTCGAGACACTCAAAGACACTTTAGAGCATAAAAACAACAAGAAAATATGACAGAGAAAAGAAGAGAGTGAGTGGGTGGGTGGTTTAAATATTGAAGGCTGAGTGAAACAGGTGAGTTTTGAGAGATGATTTGAAGGATGGGAGGTCGGTGCAGTTGCGGATGTGGCTTGGTAGGGAATTCCATAGGGTGGGGGCAGCTACAGAGAAAGCTCTGTCACCCCAGGTTGGTGCTTGGTCCTGGGGACAGTGAGGAGGTTTGCATCTCAGGAGCAGAGGCTATGGGAGGGAGTATGGGGTGGAGCAGATCAGTGAGGTAGGAGGGGGCTTGATTATTAAGGGCTTTATTAGTGAGAAGGAGGAGTTTGAATTCGATGCGCTGAGGAACGGGGAGCCAGTGGAGGTTTTGGGGGACAGGGGTGATGTGGTCACGGGAGCGGGTGTAGGTGAGGAGGCGGGCAGCTGCATTTTGGATGTATTGGAGTTTATTTAGGAGTGTGGAGGTTGTATCAAAGAGGATGCTATTGCAGTAGTCAAGGCGGGATGTGATAAAGGCGTGAAATAGGGTTTCAGCGGCGGGGAAGGAAAGTGAAGGACGGAGACGAGAGATGTTTTTGAGGTGGAAAAAAACGTTTTTCATGATTTGTTTGATGTGGTGGTCGAAGGAAAGGTTATTATCAAAAATGATACCAAGGCTACGGCACTCAGAGGCGGGACACAGGGTAGAGTTATCAATGGTGAGGTGAAAGTCAGAGGCTGTTTTGGTGAGGGAGTTTGGACCAATATGGAGTATGTCTGATTTGTTACTGTTTAAGATCAGGAAGTTTTCTTGGGGCCATGTTTTGATATCAGAAAGACAGTTTGAGAGTGTGGAGTCGGTTTCATGGGTGATAGACTTGGTGGAGATGTATAATTGGACGTTGTCGGCGTAACAGTGAAAACGGAGACCATGACGACAAATGATTTGACCGAGGGGGAGGAGGTAGATGGTGAAGAGGAGAGGACCAAGCACAGAGCCCTGGGGGACTCCTTGGGACAGTGGGGCAGTGGAGGAGGAGCAGTTTTTGATGAAGATAAATTGTTTTCTGTTAGTGAGGTAAGACTGTAACCAGGTGAGGGCATCGCCAGTGATATTAAGGAGAGATTTTAAGCGGGAAAGTAGGATGGAGTGGTTGATGGTGTCGAAAGCAACAGTGAGATCAAGAAGAACAAGAATTGAGAGTAGACCAGAGTCAGATGAGAGGAGGAGGTCGTTGGTCACTTTGAGAAGGGCTGTTTCAGTGCTATACGAGCGTGTGTGTGGGAGGCGGTCAACTATACCGCTACAGGTAACTAATTAGCTTTTAAATGTTTATTAAAAGCACTGAGGTTAGGGGGCGAGAGTGAGCCAGCAATGGAGTAGGTCGTGTCTGTGGAGGCTCCTGCTAATCAATGCTAAAAGTGTCACAAACTATTATTTTTTTCAACTATACATGCGTATATCATTTACATCAGAAGGAAGTTAAGAGTGTAGGGTGACGCTTTGTCCCCAAATTTCTGTTCGAAATGGCGTCTAGCTTACGAAAATACAGATACTCTGGAGTTAATGCAAAGCTAATCAGGCCGAAAGCCACCGCAGCTAACCCAGAGGAGGCAGCTAGCCTGACTGAAGCCGAGGAACAAAGCACCGACGAGGAGCAGAATATCATCGCAGACTTGTAATCTCAAGTTATTCTGTCTATCAAAGAAGAACTCAGGAGAGCACTCGCGGAGGACTTCGGCGCCATCAAGACTGAATTGCAATCAGTAAGGGACAAAATCACTAGCTGCAGAGAAGCTACATGAAAACAGGTGGATGAGGTGAAAGCCACGGTGAAGGACATTGAAAGCGGCCTCTCCACCTGGAGTGATGAAGTAGTGACTCTGCAATCCACGGTATCTGAGCTCAAAAAAGAGCTGAGCGATTTGAGAGCAAAGTGTGAGGATACGGAAAGCAGAATGCGGAGGTCCAACATACGCATAAGCGGAGTCGAGGAAGGCCCAGATACCAGTACTACCGCGGCTGTGTCCAAACTATTGAGAGAGGTCCTTAAAATGAGCAAGGAAGTCATGATTGATCACTCGCATAGAAGCCTTGGTCCTAAACGCCCAGGAGGGAAGCCGCGAGCCATCATAGCGAAGTTTCATTATGACCAGGACTGCGTTGAGGTGCTCCGCCGTGCCCGTACCCTGGGTCCGGTCAAGCTGAATGGTCAGCCCATCGCCATCTTCCCTGACTTCACCCCGGCCGTCGCACGGGCTCGTGCCGCCTTCACGGAAGCCCGGAGACTTCTCCGTGATCAACCAGGGGTCCGGTACGGCATCGTTTTCCCAGCGCGACTCCTCATCACGCACAATGGAGTGGAAAAGGAGTTTGTGGACGCCGCGGTTGCCGTGGAATACATAAAGAGGCGCGTGCTTAAAGAGGCTCCGAACGTGACGCTGGGGGCCAGTGGTCCATAAGAGGATTTCACCAGCCCATGTTTGTGTATTCTGATTTCTGACCAATCGAGGTAATATTCTCAACTTTTTCTGCAAAGTGGACATTGATTTTCATCACAGTTCTGCACCATAAAGTGACATTTTGCTATTCCCGATGTGTTATATTTGTTCTCACTCTTACAGTTAACAGTAGGTGATTTATAATGAGTGGGAGCCTGCTCCGTTCTGGTTTATGGCACCAAACAAGCACTATATGTGTGGATTTATGTGGAAGAGGTTTTGTGGTCATCACGTTCAGGATGACAGTTGTACTCCAGTTGTACTAAATGTACGAGGGTTGGGAATTTGCCAGACAGGTTTATTTTCAGTTAATATAGTTTTTCTTAAACTTATGTTTTTTTTTTTTTTTTTTTTTTTTTTTACCATGTTTTGCAATTTTCATTTCTTATTGTTGAATAACTTTCTCACTTTGCAGTATACTGTGAATGGCTGGTTCGAACAGTGGATGTAATGTTAATTTTGTGAGCTGGAATGTCAAATCAATGAACCATCCAGTGAAACGTAACAAAGTTCTTGCTCATTTACATAAACTCAAGGTTGACATAGCTTTTCTTCAGGAAACTCATCTGTGTGTCTGTGATCACTTTAGATTTAAAGGTAGATGGATAGGACAAGTATTCCACTCCAAATTTAACTCCAAGGCAAGAGGAGCTGCAATTGTGATAAATAAATCTTTACCATTTGTAGTTTCTGACGTTGATGCAGACACCGGGGGACGTTTTGTTATTGTAACAGGAAAATGATATGGGGTCCCACTAGTTTTGGTTAATGTCTATGCCCCTAATTGGGATGATGCTACTTTTTTTTACCAATTTATTCTCACGACTACCAAATATGTCATCCCATAATATTATAGTTGGAGGTGATTTAAATTGTGTTTTATCTGCATTGGATTGCAGCTCTCAAAAAACAACTCCGATCTCTAAATCAGCACGATCAATTCACTCTTTTCTTCACACCTATGGGCTTGCTGATGTCTGGAGGTTTTTATACCCTACTTCAAGCAAATATTCATTCTTTTCAAATGTTCAAGTCGTTCTCCCGCATTGATTACCTTCTTTTAGACAAAAAACTTTTACCTTTAGTCACAGACTGTGACTACACAGCTATGGTAATCTCAGATCATTCCCGTTATTCTATCATTGCATTTCCCAAATATTCATGCTAATTATCGGCCATGGAGATTTAATCCACTACTGCTTGCAGATGAAGAATTTACAAATTTCATACAATCTCAAATTAAACTATTTGTTGATATTAATCAAACTCCAGAGGTTTCTCACTCAACAGTCTGGGAGTCACTCAAGGCATATTTGAGGGGCCAAAAAATTTCATTCTGTGCGAAGCAGAGACGCGCTTTAACTGCGCGCCTCACTGAACTAGCCGATCAAATTGTTGAACTTGATGCAGCCTACAGCCTACTCACACAACGAAAAGATATTTTCTTGATATTTTCTTTTAAATTACCTGATATTTGTACACTTTCAGTGCTGTTTCAAAGGAATAAAATCACAGTGTAAAAAAACAATGAGCACTGGAATCAATGTGTCACATTTATTTATTTAACCAGATCAGATCAACAACTTCCTGAACTGTTGGTGTCCATTTTCCAGCTGACAGCAGGTTTATGTTGGAATCCTGTGCAGCCTGATCTCTGGGTTCTTCAGTCCAACACTGGAACCAGAAGGTGTCGTCACCATCCGTGTGTCGCTGGGATCTGAAGATGATTCCTGCTCCATGTCTCCATCCACACAGAGATGTGAGTGGAGAACAGATGAAGTGTTGAAGGTCTTCCCACACTCATCACATCTGAAAACATTCTTCTCATGAACTCGTTGGTGGAGATTAAGGTGAGATTTGTACTTATAAGTTTTTCCACATGTGTCACATTTATGAGGTCTTTCTGATGAGTGGCTGATTTGGTGATATTTTAATTGTTGATATGTTGTAAAAACTTTGTCACACTGGTCACAGGGACACACTTCATGTCCAGTGTGAGATCTCAGGTGATCAGTGAGGGTTTTTTTGTATTGATATTTTTTCTCACAGTGGTCACAGTGATACAACTCTGTTCTGTAGTGAGTCTGCATGTGCAGAGTTAAAGTTGATCTATGTCTAAAAGTCTTTCCACACTGTTCACATCTGTGAGCTTTGATTCCACGGTGAATGAGGACATGTTGACGGAGGTTTCCAGATTGACTAAAAGTCTTTCCACATTCATCACATGTGTGAGGTTTCTCTCCACCGTGAACAAGCTGATGGGTCTTCAGGTGATCCTTCCGAGCAAAAGCTTTTCCACACTCGTCACAGATGAAGAGTTTTTCTCCAGAATGGATTCTTTGATGTCTAGTGAGGTCTGATTTAAAGCTAAAGTCCTTCCCACACTGGTCACATGTATGTTTAGCTTTAACTCCAGCTTGGCTCTGCTGTTGAACTCTTTGCTCCGAAGTTTTTCTCTTAGATTTGTTTCTTTGTTGTGGCTGAGCTTCATGGTCCTGAGAACGTTGAGGTGTCACTTTGTTCTGGCTTCCAGAGTCCTGTAGAACAGTTAGAGATTAAACACAGAGAAGGAACCAAACAAACATTTGTTTCTAAATGTGTTCCTAGAAAGAACAGTGGCTGTTAAAGATGGATCAGACATAGCATTAGGCTTCAGTAGGAGATCAACTTCAATAGAACATCCACATGGACATCAGGAACCAAAGTTTACCAGCAGAACATTGAACAAAGCATCACTGCCTCCACAGCTCAGTGGCAGGATGGACATTAGCACTTGTCTCTGATCAAATGAAGGGATTTGAAGCTTATTTACTTATTAGGTAATGTGGAAAAAATATGAGGAGAAGCTAGACTTCAATCCACTTATTTCTTACCATATTTGCTGTCACGGCTGAGTGGTTCCACAATCCTCCATTCACCTGTAACATCAGCATAGAATCAGCTCCACCTGAAGGATAGAAGAGACAGAATGAACATGAAGGATCTAGAAATATTCATCCATCCTTTGCAGTGTTATGACTTTGAAATTGACTAAAATGATCAGTTTGTTCAGAGATCACATGATGTGGAGGAAAATATTTAGATTTTGTGGCTGAATAATTTAAATTCCCATTGATTTGTAAATGAAGGTCTTCAGAGGAAACAGTTTGACTTTGAGGTTTGACTTTGTTCTTACAGGATTAATGAACAACTTTTAATGAGCTCATGATTGGCTAATTATGGTCCTATAATATCTGTGTTAATAGAATCATAGACAGAATGACAGAATCTACCAATAAAAATAAAATCCACTGTTAAATGCAGAAAGTGACATAATGTGAATGAAACGCTGTCATCATGAGACAAAGGGAAATGTTAAAGGGGACCGTTCATTTGGTGCACCCCAGCACCCCTCCTGGTCCTGAGCTAAACAACATGTTGAAGCGTCCACCTGAAACATGTCTAAACTACCAAAATACTGAGCAGACCAGTTCCCACTTAACGTTTATGTGTCTGTGAAGCTACGGCCATTTCTGGTGAAGAGCTGCAGTTGTTCTGTTGTTGTGGATGAGACCAACGATGACAGGGATTGTAGAGTCTGAAACATCATAGGTTCATGATAACTTGATAGCTTCTAATACTGTACAATATTCTGCCCTCTAGTGGTGAAATAACTGATGCATTTGTTTTTGTTTAATCATTATAGTCTGGAATGATGTCATCAGGATCATTTAAATTAGTTTAATTTAAATGAAGTTGATCAAAACTTAATCAATAAACCTGATCAGATTCAGTAAACTATTGATCCCTGAGGGGAAATATGTTGATATTAATGCTGCTCTCATACATCTTTATATTACATATATAATAAAAAACGTTTTTTGTTTAAATGTAATTGTAATATATTTCTAGAATATTTCTAAATAAATGAAATTTAAAAAAAAAAATGAATCATTTGTGTGAATAAAACAGAAAACAAAATATCCCTGAACTTATTGATTAAAGTCAGGTCATGTTCTCCACCACAGATCCTGGATCAGTACCAGTAGTGGGCGGTTAAGGAAGAATTGTTGGTAGAATCGTGCACTTTGGGTTAAAAGCATGAAACTTGGTACATAGATGGCATGAACACTACTGATTATTTTAGGATGTGGATCCACCTCAGCAACCTCCCCTAGTGGTCGTTATGGCCATTTTTCTCAAAATGGTCGTTAATTTATTGAAATACATATTGAAACCCGTAGCCGAGCTCATGCTGCTTTATAAACATGTGTCTGTTTACATGTCAATCATGGGAGAGAGCTTCCTGGAGGCGTGGCTTCTCCAGCTCAGTGCCAAGTCAAATTCGTCATCAAAGTGGGAACGGAGCAAATCACCCTCTAACTAACGATTGAGGGAATTCATTAAAAAAAACTTTAGGCGTGTATGAAGCCCTAATAACACTTTATCATGTTTAAAGAACAGAAAAGTCCATTTAGCTAAACATTGTTATTGTCACACTGGCTCAGCATCTGATTTTGGCGCGCACACACACGCGCACACACACACACACACACACACACACACACACACACACACACACACACACACACACACACACAGAGAGAGAGTACAAAATGATAGAATTCAGACTAAATGTTAAATGTTAAAATGAACAGATTTAAAATGAGCTTTTATGACAAAGTCGTTCCAAAGATCTTTACATTATCATCTCATTCACACAAGATTATTACTAAATATGTAAATAAGTTTAGAATAAAACAAGCAGTATTTACTCACAGGATTCGAGAAAAATCACAAAATTAGTCATTAAAGTTGACATTATTATTAGAAACTTTGTTCTCAAACGTTGCTCACTGATGACATCTGCTGGTCAATGTTGATCTATATTATTAAAGCTACTTTAGTCGTTTCTGACGGTGCACAAGGAGATTCTGTAGAATGGTGGAGATTCTGCAGCTTTCATCTTAGCCTGAGTTGCTATGACAACCTGTCAACATTGAGCTTTCATCTTAGCGTGAGTTGCTATGACAACCTGTCAACATTAAGCTTCCATTTTAGCCTGAGTTGCCATGACAACTTATCAACATTAAGCTTCTATTTTATCCTGAGTTGCCAGACAACCTGTCATCATTGATCTGTTTGAAGCTGCTTTTTGTGATTAAATGTGTCATAATATCATAGGAATACCTGACAAGTGTGTGTATGTGTGTGTGTGTGTGTGTGTGTGTGTGTGTGTGTGTGTGTGTGTGTGTGTGTGTGTGTGTGTGTGTGTGTGTGTGTTGTGTGTGTGTGTGTGAGTTTGTGCAGTGAGCGAGCAAAGTGGGAGAGGTGCTCTGAAACAACCGTAAATATGAAACTCATAACTTCAATACTTACGACCTAAACTCTGTGTGTGTGTGTGTGTGTGTGTGTGTGTGTGTGTGTCTTAATTGTTCTTTATCCTGTCACACATGGTCCTGTGGAGCTCCTGTCCTGCATGTCTCAGGTGTTTCACTGAATCTAACCAAGTGTGATAACGAGCTGTGTTTTCCAGTGAACAAACATGTGATTGTATCTGACCTGAGGGTCACATGATCAACATTTAGAATAATGACCAATCAGAGCATTGACAGGAAACAACAAAAGATTTGTTTCCTAATGTTTTCCTTTTGTGTATTTTGTGGTGTTTTGTGTATTTAAAGGCATTTTGTTGCTTTTTTAAATATTTCTGTGTATATTTGTAGCTGCCTTGTGAGTTTTAGGAGTAATTTTTTGTATTTTTGTCATCCTGTTGTGTATTTTTACCAGTTTGTTTTGTGTATTTTTTGTCATTTTATTTGTTTTTGGCACATTTTGATATATTGTGATGTGTCATCACTGTGGAATGTTGATCATGGTTCATAGGAACCTGTAGTTGTCAGCCCTCTGTGATGAATAAAGTATACATTAGTTATTATTGCCATCTTTTTGTGTATTTTTACTGTTTTGTGTACTTTTCTGTCTTTTTCTGTTTTTTTGAAAGGCATTTTGTTTTTGTTTTTCATTTATTTATGTGAATATTTTTAACAGTCTTGTGTGTTTTTGGAATATTTTTCTTCTCCCTTTGTGTATTTTTACTGTTTTGTGTACTTTTCTGTCATTTTGTGTGTTTTTGGTGGCTTTTTGTCTATCTCCTTTTACATTTTGTGTTTTTGTTGTAGTTTAATGTCATTTTGTGTATTTTTCTCACATCTTTTGTTGTAGTTTTCTCTGTTTTTCTTATATTCCCGTGTATATGTGTAACTGTGAGTAGTTTTGTGTATTTTTGTTGTCCTTTTACTGTTTATTGTGTATTTTTCTGTGGTTTTGTGTACTTACTGCAGTGACCCCTGGGCCTCTTGATCTAAAACATGCAGGACAGAGGCTCTCTAGGGCTGATTTGGAGGAGTGTAACACATACACATTGTGTAACAACGTAACACACTGAGCCCTAATGGTCACATGACACCAGAACAGGATCAATGTTTGACTTTAATCTGTGTTTTTCTTCTTGTTTTCTGACAGTTCTCCATGATTGGTTCCCACTCCACCAGCACAAATGATCCTCCATCTTCTTCCTCCTCCTCCTCCTCCATCATCCCTCCTTCCTCCTCCTCCTCCTCCATCATGTCTCCATCCTCTGAGGTGAAGGTGTTGGACCCGCCCCCACCTCAGAGTTCTTCCTCTCTGAGTAGATCACAGTTTGTGGAGCGTGTGCGTCACAGTAACCAGGCGTGCCAGCAGGGGGACTTTTCATTGGCTATCCAGCTCTACAGTGAGGCGCTGACCTTTCACCCCCACAACTACATCCTGTACAGCAACCGCTCAGCAGCCTAAATCAGAGTGGGCCGCTATAGCCCCGCCCTCAACGACGCCATCAAAGCTCTAATCATCAACCCCAAGTGGCCATAGGTAGGAGCTAATTTCATTTAATTTAATTTAATATATATCTGTGGTTGAGTCCACTACCACGTCCTATCAGGGGATCATTTGTTATTAGTGATTAATGCTGATTAATGGTGGTTTATGGTGATTAATGGTGATTGATGGTGATTGATGGTGGTTTATGGTGATTAATGCTGATTAATGGTGATTAATGCTGATTAATGGTGGTTTATGGTGATTAATGGTGATTGATGGTGGTTTATGGTGATTAATGCTGATTAATGGTGATTAATGGTGGTTTATGGTGATTAATGCTGATTAATGGTGGTTAATGGTGGTTTATGGTGATTAATGTGGTTTATGGTGATTAATGGTGGTTTATGGTGATTAATGCTGATTAATGGTGGTTTATGGTTATTAATGCTGATTAATGGTGGTTTATGGTGATTAATGCTGATTAATGGTGGTTTATGGTGATTAATGGTGATTAATGAGGATTAATGGTGGTTTATAGTGATTAATGCTGATTAATGCTGATTAATGGTGGTTAATGGTGATTAATGGTGGTTAATGGTGATTAATGCTGATTAATGCCGATTAATGGTGGTTTATGGTGATTAATGCTGATTAATGGTGGTTTATGGTGATTAATGCTGATTAATGCTGATTAATGGTGGTTAATGGTGATTAATGCTGATTAATGGTGGTTTATGGTGATTAATGCTGATTAATGGTGATTATTGGTGGTTAATGGTGATTAATGCTGATTAATGGTGGTTTATGGTGATTAATGCTGATTAATGGTGGTTTATGGTGATTAATGCTGATTAATGGTGGTTTATGGTTATTAATGGTGGTTTATGGTGATTAATGCTGATTAATGGTGGTTTATGGTGATTAATGGTGGTTTATGGTGATTAATGCTGATTAATGGTGGTTTATGGTGATTAATGCTGATTAATTAATTCAGCTACTACCAGTGTTATGAACACTGCTAGTAGCTGAATTACACTTGTAGGTTATTTCAGCATAAATACATAGTAAATGAAACAAATGCCTTGTTTAATCTAATGTTCATTTGAACTGTTCTTATGATTATTATTGTATATAATAGTTTATTTCTATAGACAATGAGTCTGCTGTTAAGACACTGATTCAATCAAAAATCACTTGATGTTTTAATGTTTTTACATGATGATCTTTTTAATGACGTCCTTTCTGTTGCAGACAAGGAGAGCTGAGGTAAAGGTAGCACTGCCTTGGGCCACAGTGTTTTAAGTGGGAGCCCCCTGCCTCTGTCATCATCAACATCTGTGATAAACTTTGGTGTCGATCTGCCCTCCATCCAAGACTTATACCTGTCCAGGGTCAGAAAACGGGCAGGTAGCATCACTGCAGACCCCTCACACCCTGCACACAATTTGTTTAAACTCCTCCCCTCCGGCAGACGCTACAGATCACTGTACGCCAAAACAACCCGCCATAAAAACCGTTTCTTCCCCCAGGCTGTCACTCTGATCAACACTAAACAGTCAAAGAGTGTCAGACCTGGTTCTGTGGAAAAACCCTGGAACCAAACATAACAAACCTGGATCAATCTGACACTGAGAATGTTCATGTACATACCCTTAACTTAAATGTTCTCCTGCACTACTATCAATGCTCTACTGCACTATTTTCCTTTTATTATTATTATTATATCTTATTATTATCTTTCTTTTTTTATTATTTTCCTTCATTTTTTATCTTATTTTTTATTTTTTTTTATTTTTTATTTCTTTATACTATTATTATTATTATTATTATTATTATTATTATTATTATTATTATTATTATTATTATTATTATCTTGTTTTTTATCGAGTTTGCACATTCTAGTCTAACTACTGTTTATATTTATACTTATGTTTATACTTACTATCATCTTTTCTAGTTGATTGCTTATTATTGAATGTTTTTCACTATTGGAGAGAGCACAGTTGACCGAGTCAAATTCCTCGTGTGTACAACATACACTTGGCGAATAAAGATGATTCTGATTCTGATTCTGATTCTAAACACCTACAACATGAGACATGTCCCCAGATGAATGATGGACAGTTGTTGATATGAAATATTTACAAATAAATGTATTTTGTCGAAATTCTTGTTAGTTTTCATTTGTAATTTCTGGTTGATTAAAACTAGCATTAGGAGGCCACAGTGCAGGAAGAGCCACTGGCAGAAATCAACGTTAAAACAGGACAAAGCCATGTTTAAAAAAGGACACTTTTGTTTTCACCAGAACACATCAGGTCACTAAAGTCTCACTCTAGTCATTTTCTGAAACTTTGCAGCCCTGACATTATGTATTAATATCTAACAGCAGGAAACACAGTCTTATGAAACATCTTCCAATAAACCTCTATAAACATGAACAATTATATGTAAAAAACCTCCTACACACAATATTATAGATAACACAGCACTTGTAGCATAGCTGATTAGCTTAGCTTAGCGGCTAACATGGCTGATATACACAAATTAGGAACAGAAACAACATTAACATTGCAATCCCCATTCCTAACCTATTCTCTAGACAGGAGAGAAACCACTGACCTGTCAAAAGGATGCACACTTTACAAACAGAGGTAGAAGAGCACAGGCTACCATCACCAGAGCACAGGTCCATACAGGAAACTTATGTAACTTATCAACTGCTCATAAAACGTCCACGTCATCTAGTGAACGGCCTGAAAAACACTCCTCAACTGAACACAGTAAACACAGTCCCTTTGGCCTTCAGAACACACATACTGTACCTTGTTTAAAAGTATGAAGTAGCAACAAAGTGAGGAAAAGAAGAAAAAAAATCATTCATCGTTAATGTGATAATCATTGATTAATTAAATCATAGCACCCTGAATCGTAATGAAATCAAATTGAATGGTGAGGTTCCTTAGATGGCACAGCCCTAGTCCACACCCAATTCTGAAGCATCAGGTTACAGAATGAAATGCTTTTCAGCATCTGGACTGTACAGGACTGTGTTCACTCAGTGAATGTTGAACGCTCCACCTCATTTGTCCACAGCACCTAGTTTGGACACTTGGATCCAGTGCAATAGGTGAGAGAATGAAACCAGGGATAAACTGATGGTAAAACTCTGCCTGGACCCAAAAACGACCTAAATGACTGATTCTGATTGACTTGTGGCTTTATGAGACCTCAGGTACCGGTACCCAGTACTCCAGGTACTAAGTACTGGCCTTAGCAAAGACACATATAGCAGTATTGATGGTTTGAAGGTGGCCTACAGCACCTTCTCCAGATGGCTCAGTTGTTGCCTAGACAGGCTTCAGCAAAGTCTGAGAAGTCACACTAAACCTGGTCCATCAGTGTCTGAGGGGTGTTCCATAAAGGAGGGTTAACAAACTCTGAGTCTATCCATAAACTCTGGGTCAACATACCCCACAATGGGAAACTCTGGGTATCTGATTCCATTACAGCTGGTATGAAGTGGGTTAATTAACCCTGAGTATGTAAACCTTGGGTTACTTAAAAGCCATCATCAATGGATAGATGATTACACAAACTACCATGGTAACCACCCGGAAGAGAGTGGTTTATTCACCCTGATGGGTGAAAAAAGCTGGTGTTCTAAATGTTCTAAAGGTGCGTTCACACTGAACTTACCTTCAGTGTCTATAGTGGCTTAAATCACCCATAATTAGTCACACTTTTTGGTCCCTTCATCACTTTATTGCTTCAGTGACGTGACGAGCAGTGAATAATATGAATAAAATGTGTCTGAGGAGACGTGTCAGCAGCATAGGATGTCTGCATAGAGAGTCCTCCTGTTACACTGGATATAAAGACAGTAAATGCTGCTTCATATCACATCATTTATATTGATTTTTAATGTAATATTGATGCCAGAGTCATCTCAACGTTTAATTAATGTCATAAAAAAGAAGACTGAAGTGGGACGCAAACCCGTGACCCATTGTTTCCAAGAGCAGCGTCACAATTCACTGCACCATCATATCATCAAAGATGAATGATCTATAGATTTAATTGTATTACAATATAAAACAACAATCGAGCCTTAAAAGTGGATTTATTTAAATGATCATCTCCTCCTTTATATTATCCACAGGTTTGTATTCAGTGAACTTTACTACAGACGTCAGTAGATGTTTTAATGTAGATCAACCTCTCAGTGACTTTCACTTAATTATCTACATCTTCAATGTTATAAAGAAAACTACCGTTTGCACAAAAAGAAACCAAAAAAATAAGACGTAAATCAACACAACATTAGTAATGATGTGAACACGTCTGTGGTGTGTGATGTTACTAATGTGTTTCAGAGAAAAGTGTTAAAGTTTATTAAAGTGTTAAGAAACGGTGTTCAGGTGGGCGGAGCCAGGTAGAAACCCAGGGTTTCTTTGATAAAACCTGCCAGCGACCAGGTTTAGTTCACGGACAATGTTGCTATGGTAACATACTCAGAGAAAGACATACCTCGCGTTTAGGAATGAGATACTCAGAGTTTCCCTCATTTCAGCCTGAACATACTCAGAGTTTGAACATAACCTGCTTTATGGAAAACCCCCCCGACATCGAGACTGAGTACTTGGGTCCTTCTTTGGGACCATGAACCACTGGATTGAAGCGCTCACTATAGGACGGCTCCATGACCTCCAGTGACCACATGGGAACCACTTCCTGTATGAGCAACCAATCAGGTATTCTGTAACGCACAGATGCTTCCTGTGTGTGTGTGTGTGTGTGTGTGTGTGTGTGTGTGTGTGTGCATGTGTGTGTGTCAGTGTATGTGTGTGTGTTTGTCTGTGTGTGTGTGTGTGTGTGTGTGTGTGTGTGTGTGTGTGCATGTGTGTGTGTCAGTGTATGTGTGTGTGTGTGTGTGCATGTGTGTGTGTCAGTGTATGTGTGTGTGTTTGTCTGTGTGTATGTGTGTGTGTGTGTGTGTGTGTGTGTGTGTGTGTGTGCATGTGTGTGTGCCAGTGTGTGTGTATGTGTGTGTGCCAGTGTGTGTGTATGTGTGTGTGTGTCTGTGTGTGTTTGCATGTGTGTGTGTCAGTGTGTGTGTGTGTGCACGTGTATGTGTCTGTGTGTGTGTGTGTGTGTGTGTGTGTGTGCGTGTGTGTGTGTGTGTGTGTTATAGTGTTAATCAACTTGTCTAAAAAACTAAACTATTGATGAAAAAATAAATGGTTTAAATCACCTATTGCCATTTTGAGGAAAAATATAGAAATATGAATATTGGTCCATATCACCCAGGCCTAATGTAACCAAATCAGTAATGTTTTATTTTGTAAAGGATATGATTGTCTAAACTGTGTAAAATGAGGCGTTCAAACACTGTTTAAAGTAGGATTTTATTAATATGAGTGTGTTACCTCAATAACAAATAGAAATCACTAGACTGATATGATGCCTTGTTATGTAGCAAGTGATGCTAATGCTAATGCTACACTATAGTTCATTCATTTTCAGACCCACTTATTCCTGTTTGACAGGGTCGCGGGGGTCTGCCGGTGCCAATCTCTGGCTATCATTGGGCGCTGGGTGGGGGTACACCCTGGACAGGGTGCCAGTCCATCACAGGGCAACACAGACAGACAACCACTCACTCTCATTCACTACTATGGGCTATTTAGAGACTCCATTCAATCTTATAGTCATGTTTTTGGATTGTGGGAGGAAGCCGGAGTACCCGGAAAAAACCCATGTAAACAACACTATAGTTAAAAGACTGTGTGACTATAAGAACATGTCAGATCTTTTGTTTGATGTTCATTGTACTTGGAACCAGTTTGATAAATTGCTTACATACAATTTTAAAAAATATTTGAAAATGACCTTGTCTTAAATGATCTTTTATTCCTTTTTTCCATTTAGGGTGATGATTTTAAGTAGGTGAATTGGTTCGTTTTATTGGTAAATAACTTTAAAATAGTTTAAATGATTTTAATGAAAAAAATTGTATTTTGATGGTATTTTTACAAAAAATAAATGGTGATATGATTTTTTCCCCATATCACCCACTGTGACTGAGGTAAAGGTAGCACTGCCTTGGGCCACAGTGTTTTAAGTGGGAGCCCCCTGCCTCTGTCATCATCAACATCTGTGATAAACACCTACAACATGAGACATGTCCCCAGATAAATGATGGACAGTTGTTGATATGAAATATTAACAAATAAATGTATTTTGTCACATGTTCTCCACAGGGGCTGCTAAACAAGCTAGCTAACGTTAGCCAATGTGAACTTTAGCTAGCTAGCTCACTCTGTGGGTCTTTACCAGGTACTACGTGTTAAGGCTTCAGCCAGCAGGAGAACTCTGTCAGCATGGAAGATTTAGACAACACCGTACTGTCAGTGTTGGAGGGTAAGTCATGTTTTTCATTCATATTTGGTGATTATTAAGCAAAGTTCGCGTCTGTATTGGTAGCTTTGATCACATTAATGTTGCACACTGTTAGCTGGATGTTGTCTGTCCCTGTATGCAAAAAATGCCTTGCTTAAGTGCCGTGGAAAACAACTACAGTGAGAGAAAATGAGTAAGTCAAGTTGTATCAGCTCCCAACTGTTAGTTTATTTTGAAACATTGTCTCATATTATTAATGCTCTTAATTGTCTTCTTTTTTAAAATCTCCCACAATTTTAATAGTGTGAAAATACCAGTGACCAAGAAGCCAAAACTTGTAACTATTTTTCTTTTAATAACCTAAACTTTGGGTGGGACAGCAACAAGAAAAAACTACTTATTACTGTTATTATTATTAATAATATTTCACCATAGTTGACCATCTACACCAAAATGTACAAGTGACTCCAAAATATGAGGTCCCTGAGGAAGAGGCAGGGCTCCACGCCACAACGATGGGCGTTAAAGAAGAGTTTCTTCTGCTCAAACAACACAGACAATGACACTGATGGTGACAGAAGTGGTGACACAAGCAGTTCAACCATAATTATTGAGAGCAATGATGACCTCAGCGAGGACAGTTTAAATGAAGGTTTGTAATAAAAGTGGGAACAATTCTGTCTCATGTGCCAGAGTACATTGTAATGTACACAATGTTGGATAATGACCTGTGTTTTCCTGTTATTTTGCTTATGTGTTTACAAATGATTTCATTATTTTCACCAGGAAAAGCGTCTCCACTTAAATCAGCTGACACAGTCATATTCCACATGATCAATATCAAACACATTTTCATAATTTCCTTAGTAAAACATTTAGCTGATCAAATGAAATAAGTAATTGACCATTCCTAAAGAAAAATCTGAAAGTCCAATAAGAAAACACAGCTCTACTCAAACTGTTATTGTTTTTTAGACTTTAGGTGAAGTGAAGTTTGACCTCTGATAGGTGTACCTTACACTCTTTATGATAACTGTTTTCTGGTTTTGTCACACCTAGTGGGGGAAGTAAGTAATGACTTTCTAATATAATTGTGCATTATATTTTATTCATACACATGCCACTAACTATGATTTCTCTTCTCTGATGCTAGTGTAATAGTGTTTCCATGGAAACGTCTTTGCCTCACTGTCTTATTTTATAGTCTGAGGATGCAGGTGAGTCACTACAAAACATTGAGCAAAATGTACAAGAATCCCAACACAAAACCCAACCAAGGCGATTTTGCCCAAATGTTGGACCTTGAGTTCAAGGCTAGACGGGCTTTCATTGATGCAGATATTACAAAGGAAGAAGACTGACCTATGAAACTCTTTGATGCATATCCCTGCTTCAAAGACACTGGAAATGGCAGCTTTTTGACTTCCGTCCTTGGTACTGTGTGTTTCTGTCTGTGCAGTCTGCCCTGTATTAAGCCTGCTCAGTGGTAATAACTGAACAGAATTGTGTCCTAGGCAATGGATGAACTGCATCGCCAAATTGCAACCCCCAATTTTTATTTTTTATTAATAATTTAAAAGGTACAATAAACATTAAACACACCCTTTACAATTACTGTACATGTTTTCTCTTAATTGAATATTAATATTACAAATGCTTTTGGATTTTGCACCATTGTTGTTATTGTTCCCTCGAGACAATTACACTATACCTGTAAGTGTTATATTTTATTATAGTGCATTATTCTAAATGTTAAATTAGGTTCTATTTTTTTCAATGGTTTGTTGTGTCACAGAATTGCATTGTTTTGTCTTGATATATAAAATAAATATGTGCTAACCACTACATTAATTATAATTAAATTCAGTACATCTACACGTCTGCTATATGTTGTCACCACTAAAATGTAGTATTTTTTTTCTAGATCATCACCAACTCAGGTTGATCCAGGCTGATTAAAACCATCCCATCTGAGCTGTGACATGAACTGATCCATTTATTCACACATTAGTTCTTCTAATGTCTTTAAACACTTTTATTGATACACACAGACCTGGTCAGAGCAGGTTACACTCCCAGTTAGGATCATGGAAAATAACATTTGCTCCATCTCAATATCTAGTTTAGACTTTTTTTAGACCTGTGTCCTGGGTATGATGGGTTCATGAGGTGAACAGTACTCAGCCATGTTGGGAAGTCCAGAAATCACACAGCATTTCACCCAATCATAGTGGTCTATGCCAGAAAATACTACAGACCAAGTATTTGTAGTGTAGTCATAGCACTCAACAATTCTGTTTCCTGTGCTACAAGAGACAACAAAGATCTGCTTGTTCATCACTGCAATGTCAAAGTAACTGTGTCTGTGGACCATTTCAGGGACATCGTACCAGGTGTTGGTCACTGGGTCATAAGCCTCAGCAGACCTCAGATCTCTGGACCCATCTCTGCCTCCAACTGCAAAAATGTGGCCCATATATGCAACGACTCCAATTTCACACCGAGGTGTTCCCATAGGAGTGATCAGTGTCCACTGGTTGGTGTCTGGGTTGTAATACTCAGCAGTATTCAGTACTCCATTACGCCATCCTCCACATATGTAAATCTTGTTGTTCAGTGTGGTGCAGCTGGCGCTGATCCTCTTTTCATTCATTGATGCAATGAACGTCCACTGGTTGATGTCGGGCTGGTAGCGTTCAGCAGTTCTGAGTAAGGTAAGATTCCTGCAGCCTCCCATAGCGTAGATGTATCCCTTTAGCACGGTAACACTCACACAGCGCCGTGACTCCTGCATTGGTGACATCTCCTGCCAAGTGTGTGTGACTAGGTTAAAGCTCCACATTATGTTATAGGGATCAGTCCATCTTAAACCACCACCCACAATGTAGAGGTATCTACCAAGGAAAACAGTGCTGTACAAGCGCAAGTGAGCCATGGAATCCTCCAGACTGGGATGAGTCTGAACTGTGATCCAGCTGTTAGTTCTGTAGTCAAAGGCCTCTATGGTCTTAGAATATAATCTAAACATCAGTAAGACGGCGTTTGGCAAGCGACGGCAAAACAAGGTGTTGTTGATCCCAGACTCAGAGCAGAGTAACGAAGGTTGAGACATGACTTTAAGGGTATCAGAGACCAAGAGCTGGGACTCAGGGTTTGTTTTTACCACATCATTGTTAAGCACATTGTCTGTGATGTAACTTTTGTCCATCAGCCCCAGTCGTACCTTTGGTAACAGAGTAGAAATGGCTCCCTGTCGTTCCTCAGGCATGTGGTTTATCCATCTTAAAACACTTTGATAAACTGTGCTCTCCTGGGTCACAGTAAGGTCATCCTGACCCAGGATATCAGCCAGCTCCTGCACCTCAAGCTGCAAAAACTCTTCACAGAGTGAAACTTCCTCAAAACTCTCACAGATAAAGTGAAAGGCCTCATACTTCAGTTGAAACAAAATGGGAATATACCAGACTTTAGTAAACTGCCACAGCCCAATGCATTTTTCTGTACAGAGATGATCCTTCAGAGCTTCAACGCATGTTTGTTCCAGACTCTTTACATTGAACTGATGCATTTCCATCATTAGATCAAAATTATTGCTGTTGTCAGAAATATAATAAGTAAAGTCACTGAGTCCAAGGAGTTTGTGAAATGTTCTGACAATGAAGATCATGTGAAGATCCAAGCATTTTAGAACTTCAAAGATCAAAGCATTTTAGAACCTAGAAGATCAAAGCATTTTAGAACCAAAAGCTTCCATTTCTTCCAAACAGAATGTTACCATAGTTACCAGCAAAAGAGCTTTGCTGAGTGTTGTTAAGTTGACAATTTGTGATATTCTTCAGTAATTTTGTTATATTTTAGTTTTAGTGCATGTAATTTAGTTCACATACATAATATTGTTGTTTCATGTTTTCAGCATTTCTGATTGATGTTTTATAATAAATATAATATTTGAGTCTCTGTTTCTCCAGTGATAGGCAGAGGTTCTGGACACTGGACTAACTAGGGCTTCCGTGCCCCAGCACGTTTGACACCTATAGTCTGGATTGTTTACCTATTCTCAGTGAAATTGTGCTGTTCCTGTACCTGGTTACAGAACACTTTGTTGGCATAGTACCGACATTCCCTTCAAGACAATGATAGCAACACATAGTCTCTGATTTTCCAAGTTTGCAGAAAACGGGAAAAAAAAAAAATAACTTCCTGAGAACTATTTACACAGTTTTGCCAGATTTTCCCAATAAAAGGGATGTTAAATGTTAAATGTGATAAATATACTTCCTGCACTAAGTAACCTCACAAGTTCATTACTTTGCACTTGATCTGGTGACATGTCAGTAACCACGGTGATGTGGTTGAGTTAGAGCGCACAGAGCTTCTCGATCAGCTTCTGAACGTGTGCACTGGGCCAGTGGTTTTCTTCTGTAATCAGCCGTTGAATAGAGCAAGTTTTACACAAATCACCAGTTTCAGAGCAAAAAGCTGAGAAAAACAGGCTTTTTCTAAAAAAAAATATCTCTCAGTGACTTTGAAGCAATTTCTTTTGCTTTATTGAAAACTATAACATCTGAACATTGGTATCTTTTGGCTTTTATTTATCAAAAAAACAACATTTGGCTCCAAAACTGAGCCCATTTATTGCAATTTAACCATGTAGTGTTAATAAGTTCCAGTTAAGTCAACTAACTAACTACTAACAAATAATATATAATTTCTGGGCTCAGCCTATTTGCTATGGTAACCTAGAAACCTGTGTGTATGTGTTTGACAAACACTGTAATTATGTTTTTAGCAGCTGAGAAAATTAATTTATATCAGGCTTAATAAAGTATTTCTATTGTATATTAAAATATTGTGCTGCTGACATTATTAGAATTGTCACAGTGATGATCAGAGACCAGAGAGTGTTTAAAGTCCACAACACTTCAGAGCACAGGCACTGAGACGTACCACAATATTTAATGCTACAATTTCTCTAATTTAATCCCATTTTTCTCAAATGTAAAGTTTTTAAGGCCTTAGATTTGGCTACATCACATTTAATACTTTATCTTTTTAAGGATTTAAAGACCATCTACCCTGGTTTGTGTGTACACGTGTGCAGTGCTTGATTCAGATCACACCGCTTACGTCTCCTCCTCTGGCGGAGTACGAGGCTCCACAGGCTGCTGGGTGTAGCCGCTGTAGCAATCTGAAGCTAGAGTTGCTGCATCTATCGGACTATAACTGTTTGATTTACATAAATCTAAGATTACCTGATGGTCGTGTACTATTTTAGAGTAATTACGCTGCAGGTTCACTGATAAATTATTAGAACTGACTGAGTTATCTGCTGTTTTATATCCATGCTAACGCTAACCTCTGCAGCTGACAGGCACACAGCCAAATACACATGCATATGTCAATATATCAAGGCTGGAAAACTTCAGCGTTCATTTTAATTTATCGTCCGGTTAATTTATGTATTTATTGATAATCGGCCCAAGTCTAAATTAACGCTACATTACCTTGTTTCAGCGACACTTGTATAAACAGCATGTGGATGCTTTTGGTTCAGATGCTGCATCATTGAAGTCGTACTGCTGTGGTATGACAGGTATTGTTTACAGTAAACATATGATTGAACCTTGTTTTCTTTATTTTTGAGGATGTAATGATCCCAGACTTTAGACGTTCTCTGTCGTTTACTCTCCACCATGGCGCTAAACTAAATGCAGAATGTTTGTCACGCGTTGATGATGTGCTAGCGGTGTGCGGTTGCTGCACGTATGGTGCGCGTCATAGGAATGTAACAATGCTTCGAGGCACAATTTTTGCCTCGAGGAATTTTTGTAATCGAGTTAATTGAGAAACTCTATGAATCCTTTAAGCCCTAGTTCAAAGTGACCAAAAATGATGAAAAATGTGGTGAAATGAGATTTTAAAAACCACATAAATTGGTTAAAAGTTGCAAGTTGAGTGGGCAAAAACAGACAGAAAAAGTGGTAAAAAAAAGGTTCAAAGAGTCATTATTGGAACAATTAGTTTAAACTGGTGAATAATGAGCACGACAAATGGTGAATGTGGTTCAACTGACAAAAATAATCATGAAATATGGTGAAAAGAGGTTAAAAGTACATACTGCAGCTTTAAATTCATGTTTTTTAAACCTGCTAGAAGTGTGTTAATTGGGTGACCTCTGATTTATTTTAGTTTTCATTTAATTTCTGATTGTCAATGTTGTGAATGGGTGAGTTTTTGTATATTTAGTTAAAACAGTGTGCTGACCTAATAGTTTCTCTGTGTTACCAGGTGAGGATGGAGGACAATTACACAGTCAGATTCATGAAGCTGTCTGCTGACTTCAACAGTGGAGTAAAAGTCAAGATCAGAGAGTTTGTGTTGTATGACAACAGTGAGCGTCAGACATGGGACTGTCTACTGATGCTTCCCAACACCCCAACAATGGCCCTCAGGTCAGTAGTGGAGACATCAACTGATCAGTGGGAGAAGTAGAGCTCAAACTAATGCACACTGTTGGTCAGAACGTTAAAAAATGATTTCTAAAGGATTCATTTAGAAGGTTAATGATAGAGGATTAGATTAAAGTGAAACAGTCTCTCTTCATTGATAATTCATCATGTAACCAGTAAAAAAAGGACTGACCCAAGCTGTTTGTGTCCAGCAGGCTCAAAGCCATTCTGCTGAATCATCAGTATTTTAAACAGGATGGAGGTGTCAGCTTCTGTTTAGTTTGTGTTTAGTCCTTGTGTTCTGAGTCTTTGTTTATTCTGTTTTCTACTGGAACTCTTGTCTCTGTGTTCCAGGGTTTCCTGCTTGTGGCTCCACCCCCCAGTGATGTCTGTGTGCTTGGTTTGTGACTGATTAGCTCCCTCATGTTTCCACCCAGGTGTGGCCTGTTCCCAATCAGGCCTCCTCTACTATTTAGCTGAGAGCTTGAACACTGAATGTTTGCTGGTTCATTGTCAATGTCTACCTTCCTCATGTCCTGCTGTGTTTGTTCCCTGGTTTCTTTGTGCTGCCCTTTGACTTTTTTATTTTGGAATAAACATGGACTGTTTCCAGCAATGCTACGCCTGCATTCTGCCTCCATCTTTCTCTGTGTTTAGGTCCACACCTACACAAAACCCTGACAGGAGGAACCTTATTAAAGGTGCAATATATAGAAATATTGTACATTTTCAGTTTTACATTTCCATTTATTCACACATTAGTTCTTCTATTGTCTTTAAACACTTTTATTGATACACACAGACCTGGTCAGAGCAGGTTACACTCCCAGTTAGGATCATGGAAAATAACATTTGCTCCATCTCAGTATCTGGTTTAGACTTTTTTTAGACCAGTGTCCTGGGTATGATGGGTTTATGAGGTGAACAGTACTCAGCCATGTTGGGAAGTCCAGAAATCACACAGCATTTCACCCAATCATAGTAGTTCATGCCAGAAAATACCACAGACCAAGTATTTGTAGTGTAGTCATAGCACTCAACAATTCTGTTTCCTGTGCTACAAGAGACAACAAAGATCCGCTTGTTCATCACTGCAATGTCAAAGTTCCTGTGTGTGTGGACCATTTCAGGGACATCGTACCAGGTGTTGGTCACTGGGTCGTAAGCCTCAGCAGACCTCAGATCTATGAACCCATTGCTTCCTCCAACTGCAAAAATGTGGCCCATATATGCAACGACTCCAAGGTCATGCCGTGGTGTTCCAATGGGAGTGATCAGTGTCCACTGGTTGGTGTCTGGGTTGTAATACTCAGCAGTATTCAGTACTCTATAGTTACTCCGTCCTCCACATATGTAAATCTTGTTGTTCAGTGTGGTGCAGCTGGCGTATCTCCTCTCTTCATTCATTGATGCAATGAATGTCCACTGGTTGATGTTGGGCTGGTAGCGTTCAGCAGTTCTGTGTGAGGTAAGATTCCTGTAGCCTCCCATAGCGTAGATGTATCCCTTTAGCACGGTAACACTCACACAGCGCCGTGACTCCTGCATTGGTGACATCTCCTGCCAAGTGTGTGTGACTAGGTTATACCTCCACACTCTGTTATAGGGGTCGGTCCATCTTAAAACACCACCCACAATGTAGAAGCATCTACCAAGGAAGACAGTGCTGTAGAGGAATAAGTGAGTCATGGAAATCTCCAGACTGGGATGAGTGTGAACTGTGATCCAGCTGTTAGTTCTGTAGTCAAAGGCCTCTATGGTCTTAGAATATAATCTAAACATCAGTAAGACGGCGTTTGGCAAGCGACGGCAAAACAAGGTGTTGTTGATCCCAGACTCAGAGCAGAGTAACGAAGGTTGAGACATGACTTTAAGGGTATCAGAGACTAAGAGGTGGGACTCAGGGTTTGTTTTTACCACATCATTGTTAAGCACATTGTCTGTGATGTAACTTTTGTCCATCAGCCCCAGTCGTACCTTTGGTAACAGAGTAGAAATGGCTCCCTGTCGTTCCTCAGGCATGTGGTTTATCCATCTTAAAACACTTTGATAAACTGTGATCTCCTGGGTCACAGTAAGGTCATCCTGACCCAGGATATCAGCCAGCTCCTGCTCCGCAAGCTGCAAAAACTCTTCACAGAGTGAAACCTCCTCAAAATTCTCACAGATAAAGTGAAAGGCCTCATTCTTCAGTTGAAACAAAATGGGAATATAACAGGCATTTGCAAACTGCCACAGCCCAATGCAGTTTTCTGTACAGAGATGATCCTTAAGGACATCAAAGCATGTTTGTTCCAGACTCTTTACATTGAACTGATGCACTTCCATCATTAGATCAAAATTATTGCTGTTGTCAGAGATATAATAAGTAAAGTCACTGAGTCCAAAGAGTTTGTGAAATGTTCTGACAATGAAGATCATGTGAAGATCAAAGCATTTTAGAACTTCAAAGATCAAAGCATTTTAGAACCTAAAGCTTCCATTTCTTCCAAACAGAATGTTACCATAGTTACCAGCAAAAGAGCTTTTGCTAAATGTTGTTAAGCTGACAATTTGTTATATTCTTCTGTAATTTTGTTATATTTTAGTGCATGTAATATAGTTCACATACATAATATTGTTGTTTCATGTTTTCAGCATTTCTGATTGATGTTTTATAATAAAATACAAACATAGGTTTAATATTTGAGTCTCTGTTTCTCCAGTGATAGGCAGAGGTTCTGGACACTGGAATAACTAGGGCTTCCGTGCCCCAGCACGTTTGACACCTATAGTCTGGATTGTTTACCAAGTTTCAGTGAAATTGTGCTGTTCCTGTACCTGGTTACAGAACACTTTGTTGGCATAGTACCAACCTTCCCTTAAAGACAATGATAGTGGCTTGTGGTGCACAAAAGCTTTATTATGAGATTTCTAAATATAGCCCTAGGACTACAAATTCCATCTCAAAGCCCCATATTTTGCTAAATCTCATCAATTTTACTCAATAACCTAGGTTGATCAGGTGTGTGTTGCTACTACACGAGTTATCCCTAGAGATGAGATATGTGTCTACAAGGTATAACAACCACACATGATCACAAAAGGATCATGTGCAGTCCTCTTGCTTTTACCAGAGGTCTAGGAGCGTGTCCTCGAGCCCACGGGCTCCTGTCACAATCAGAGATTGAAGAAAACTTCTTCTTGGTTCAATTAATATTTATTCAAGATTACAAAATAACAAATACAAAAAGTTTCTAAATTGACTTAAGGTCCTAATCAAATAATATAACTAAAAAGTAAAAAAGCATAAAGCTGAAGCAAATGCTGGAGTCAAAAGCAAGAAGCCCCAAGAACTGTAAAAATCATATTCATATGGCTTATATAGTTCTTTTCCCTCTTTCTATCCAGCCTCCTGATCATGAGAACTAAGTTTCATCAAAGAGGCCGGCTGAGTTTTTCCATCCAGCCTCCTGCCTTCACATGGGAACTAAGATTCATAAAAAACAAGCTTGTTACACATTGTCACCTCACGTGACTGGGTCTTATGCCTTACTAAATCACACTTGTTTCTGCTGGTTACATAGCTGCACGTTGCTCAAGCCTTTCCTAATCTAACCTTGATATATAGGAACATTCATTGAGAGTAAGAGTACACATTTTGATGACATAGGGCATCACAATTGTAGGTCTTTTCACATCTTGTAACATCCTCCTTTGAAATCATACATTATTTCAACATATGATGCAAAGCTCAACAGTGCCTAAGCACAATTGTAACACAATGTAAATTTCATATTTTACTGATATCCTCAATATTAGATTTATGATATATATTACGGTGACTATATTCCTTGAGGTCTACTTGTATGAGATCTGTGTTTTTACTTAAAAACAATATTTGATCATCAAGCCATGTGATTCTGTATATGGGAAATCATTTCTTGTGTAATTTATATGCAGATGTTTAAAAATGATGAGCACATGAGACACCATCCCAGTAAAACTTTAAAATTGCAATTTAAAAAAATAAAACATACGTAAAACATTAACACAAATTATCTAATGTAAAACAACGTCTTGAACATTTTGATATTGTTTAATAAAACAATTAGCTCTGGGCTGTAAGAATGACTTTAATCACAAAAAATAATATATGACAGTTATCATACCTAATGAAATATTTTACCTTTGTCACGGCAAATTTACGGTTGACCTCATTTAGAGACATGATTTATGCTCTGGTTGAATGATGGAGTCCAGGAGAAGCATTGATGGTTTTATAAAAAAGGTTTATTCTAAGGCTAGGTAAAAAAGGTACAAGATGGAACAAAGTGAAACAAAATTAGCGTCCGTCCAGGTGGACGTCCGAAGGAAGTGCCGCGCCCAACAGTTTCAGCTTAAGGTTTTATACAGATATCAACAGAGTTCCGCCCTAAGGGAAGGAGAAGGGAGTCAGTGCCCAATAGTGGAAAGATTTGAGGATGATGAAGACGTATATGTTATGAGGAAGATGTGGCGCCTCTCTTATCTTTGAGTGTGTGTGTGTATCTGCATGTGAGCAGAGGCTCTGGCCTTGGCTGTGCTGAGTACGCTCTGTACTGTTTAATCATGATTCAGCTGTTCAAAAGTGAAAATTGAGATGGAGTCATCATGTATTAAAACATGACAAATTGTACACATTTGACTAGAAGCATAACTAATAATTTTGGCCCCGACACCTTCATGTGTTGTACTTAAAGTTTTAAGGTAATAACAATGCTGTGAATCTTTAAACATTGAATTTATCCTACATTTATCCCTGTTTTAAGGTTATAACAAAGAGGTTGTGATAGGACTGCAGCACAAATAAAACGATTTTGTCTTTAGAGGAAATCCAAACGATCGACATCATTCACGGAAATGCTGATACGTTTATAGGTTGTTGATGATTATACTTTGTTTTTTCAATGTAACACTGCTGAGAAATCCGGTTAACAAAGGTATTAAAACGCAGATAAACCTTCTGGAAATGCCTAGCCAACATGGCTGTGCTATCGGTTTTATTTGTATTTTTTTTTCTTCATTTCCTGAGCTGAGCGCGTCATTTCATGATGTCACTTTCGGGCCGGGGCATGGAGGGCAGGGTCATAGAGGGCAGGGTCATGGAGGTCTGCAGCTGGACCCCTCTCAAGAGAGAGAGGAAGTCCAGGTTAGTGCTGTTGGTGCTGCTGCTGATGCTTATTATAGGGTTGTTGGGTGGTCTCCATGTTTCCTGATTCCTGTCCGATGGATGCTGGGGTGATTATTTTTCTTTTTTTAGCACGAACACCTTTGGCCCGACTTTGTTTCCTCTTGTTTCTCTAAAATCAAACACATGGAACTATTAGTCATCTGATAAAACACTTTCACCATCACCTTTAAGGTTGCTGTGGCAACATGTCTGCACAAGGAGACTTACATAGTTGATTTTGTGACTGCGGCCGGGGTTCTTCATGGCGTAGAGGATAGCATCCACTGTCGCTTCAGCAATATATTTTTCTCTTTGATCTGGTGCCAACAAATTCCACTGTGGATGGACAACAAGAAAAGTGTTAGTCACACACACTGAAGACCAGAGTTTAAAGATCACAGATGATTCTTGGAGGAACAAACTAACTTACCCGTTCAGCAAGAAGTTTGTTCACCTCAGTGCTCGTAATCACGCCCAGCTCCTTTTCCACATTCTCCCTTTTCTCTTTAATGAAGAGCGTGAAGGCGTTTTTGATGACCAGCCCCTCTGCCTCCTTCTCCTTCTTAATCTTCTTTGTCTTTCTGAAGGAACAAATCACAAATACACAGTGTAAGAGCACGGTCAAGAGTCAGTCACAAGAAAAACCAGATCAAATGTCTGCGATTGATCTCGTCTGTTTGTTGGCTTTACTTACTGTCCTCCAAAAGTGGGAGCTGTAGTCCACCCTGAAGCGTACACTGGAGTTTCATGATACTGGAGACATAAAAACAATCAATTATTAGTCACCCCGTCATGGTATCAATACAAAGATCAACAGAAATACATGAAAATGTGTGTTAAACAAAGATCTTACTGTCGTAGTAGGTGAAGTATTAGCCGGGGGGTAAAGGTTGGGAACATATTTTGCCACACTGGGGGTAGGGGGGAAGGTTAAGGGGCCAAGATTTGGTGAGGGCCAGTAATCTTGTTTCAGCGAGGTGATTAGGTTTGTGTGTTCCTCGATGGTTTGGGCTCTGTACCCGCCATCATTGAACGCTACAAGGCAAGGATTCTGTTGGCCCCCATACTGGCCTCCATTTTGTTGGGCTCTGTACTCGTCCTCCTGCTTTTCCCGGGCCCACATCTCCTCAATCACACACAAAACATCGTCCAGAGTCTAAGGGAGGAAACAGGTTTGGTGATCAGATCAATGACATGTATTAGGAACAAAAGGTAAAATGATGTAAGCATTGTTTAGGTGATGTCTTACATCAGTTGAATTCTGCTGTTGAACATCGGGAGAAAGAGATGGATGTGGGGGGTTGGTGGCCTCCTGGAGGCCCTCCTCAGAACCCCAAGGATGGAAACTCTTACAGTCTAGTCCTCCTCGAATCCACAACATGATGATTTTTGGGCTCCTGTGAAACAAAGCAAAGGAAATAAATAACCTGCTGAGGCTCACGTACAGGAACAAACACCTTACATAGACCTTCAACTAAACTCACACTGCAGACACACTTGTGACCATACTCCACTTTTATCTATAGCATCTTATCCGGATAATAAAGATCAATTCTTGCAATTTCGAGGTATTCAAACAACTTCACAGGATAGTCTGTGCTCTTTGCTAAGCTAGCTTCTAACACTGACTCTGTAAAGATGAATGCGTTGATGTTTCAGTGACCAAATGTTTGTCTCCCTGTCACATGTCTTTTTTCCAACCAATAATAAAATGAACTAAACTCCACAGCAAAGGATCGTCATTTTCGTTCTATCTGCAGATACGTTTAAGTTCAGACTTCAGTCATTTAAAAATGATGTAATGAACGACCAAGTATGTTGAGATACCAATGAGAACTGTGTCTTTAGATGCAGAGCTTTTATTCAGTGCAGATATCCTAGTGTACAGACTAACTGTAGGTGAAGTGGATCTGTGTCCTCTTAATCAGGAATTAAAACATGAAAAAAAATAATAATCATTAAAAAATTAGATATAGTAAAAATAATAACAAATAATATATGAAATAATAACTATTGAGTGCTAGTGATTGGTCGGCAATGATCTGATGCACTTGATTATTGTTTCATTTAATTTTGTGTAGTTTCAAAATGTCTGTTGATCATTTTAAAACAAAAAATCATAATTTACTTGTTATCGGTTGGGTGTAGAAAAGTAATAGCTGTATTTGGTCCATCATGTCTAACAGGGACATGCTGCCTCTAACTTTTCTTTTTGGCTCATATTTTGTGTCTCTTCCCAGTAAACATGATACAAATAAAACATTAATTAACATTAAGTTGCAGTGTAATAATTCAGACTAACCAAAGCTCAATAATAACATAGACAAAAGTCTGGAAACTTTCTAATCACTTACTTTGAGTTGATTTAAAAAGTTTTTGAACTGTTGCTGATGATACTTAAAAACCCAAAGTATTTTTAGTATCAAAGAGCGATGTAGACTTCTGAGGAGAATTCCTTGTTGATGAAAGCTCAAAAACTGAAGAATGAAGGTTTTCTATGCAGAAGATGAAAGTTAGCTGCACTTCAAAGCCAAGTTGGTTTGTTTGTGAAGGTTGCTATGGAACACAGAAATATGGAACACTTGGTTTCTATAATTTCAGGTGACTCAGTAGCCTCATCTCATCTACATGCAGTGTTTTAGGATATTTTTTCTTGTCTTTAGCTTTTAGACCAGAACAGAAGGGGTCCATTAATTGGTCACATTCAAAGATTAAAGATTAAATCAGGGCTTTTGCTTTTATTTATTGGCATATATATTTTTACACATATACAAATCCATTATCTGCATTTAACCGATCCCTGAGGAGCAGTGAATGGGGTTAAGAGACTTGCTCAACATCCCACAGCGATTGCCCGGGGGAGATTTGAACCAGCGACCCTCCAATTACAAGCCCAGCGTTCTAAACCAATAGCACTCCACCATTAGGACACAACTCTACAAAGTTTCCAATGCTTCCAAAATAACTTCTCTCCTCAGAGTAGGACTTAAACCATTGTCCATTTAGTCCAACCCACGTTTGAAATCTCTGATAAAAAATGTTGTGGTTCACAGTGTGAAATGCAGCACTTAGATCCTATCAAATGAGAACAGAAACTCTTCCTGAATCAGTGTTCAACCTTATTGATCACTTTGATCAGAGCTGTTTCTGTGCTGTGATCAGAACCAAAGCCTGACGGAAATGTATCAAATACTAATGTTGAAGGTTATTACCTCAGTTGGTTGAAGACCAGCTTCTCAATGATCTTGGCCATGAAAGGAAGGTTGGTGATTGGTCTTATCCAGTATAGAGGTAGCAGTTCATTATCTGACACAATCAGTCACAACTGACTTTAAAACAGGTTTAAAGAAGTGTGATGGCTTTGTGTCAAGGCAACCAGTTGATGGATGAAGCTGCTGAACACTTTTTTCTATATTGTACGTTTCTAATACAACAGAAGTTCTAAACTTGTGATCGGGACCCAAACATTGGGTCACAGTCACATTTTCAGTGGGATGTAGAGAAAAAACATAAAAAAAACTTTTTGGTGTTATTGTAACTTCTCTCTTTCCATCTCTCACTGCAGACATTTCATTTTAAAAACTAATATTAAAAGTGGATTTTTACATACTACTTATCTTTTACTCTTTAAACTGCACTTTTTCATTTATTTGTAAGTTGGTTAAAATGTTTCCTTTAGACTGTTATAACAGTGTGATTATTCTTTATGTTCAGTTTTGTATTATTTCACATAAAAACATGCTTCACATTCCATTCACACATTTTTATTCATTTAAGAGAAAAGAGAAGAGGAAGTAACAGATTCCAGAGGAAGTCCAGGTTGTTGTTGGTGCTGATGATGTGTGTGTAATGTCATTGGTTGGTTTGACTCTGAGATTAAAGGGATAGTTCGCCTATTTAAGACATGACGTTGTATGCAATCCTCACCAGCACTATAGTGCATACACATTGTCTCACTCAGTGGTGACCTCCCTGGTCCGAGTTCTGGCCGTTTGAAGTTGGTCAAGAAAGTAGTCCCGGTTAGTTTCCGGGGCCACAAAACTGTGCGTTTTTAATAGAAAAAAATATATGCGTTTGAAAGCTTGATTCATTTACATCACAAAACCGCCCACAAAAAAAATTCACACCTCCAGTTTTAATCGGCACTATTTTCTCTTCCGTTTCCATCAATCCGCGCTGCCGTCAACATCATCGGTGCACCTAATCCCATCAGCTGTTGATAGCGCGACTCGCGGACAACATGTCTGACTCCGAAACTTCCGATGATGAATGCAATTTTAGCACAATATCAGATGAAACAGATGATGAAGTGAGCACTGCACACACGAAAATCCTTTGTACTGGATATTTTCGCTCCCGCAGAATAGCCGATGGCAACCAGCCAAAGCTGTCTCATAGTTATATCAGAAACTGGAAAACGATGGAAGCTGAACGGTGATCCCGGCACATTTTTGTGGTCACAACCTGGGAATGTACAAGTTCGTACCATTGTTAATGTAGGTACGTTTTACTTTCTCTTGCTTCGGTCTTCCGTCGTTGCTATTAGAGTGTGTAAACCCTATTATCGGAACATGCGCGCTGACGTTGACGGCAGCGCGGATTGATGGAAACGGAAGAGAAAATAGTGCCGATTAAAACTGGAGGTATGAATTTTTTTTGTGGGCGGTTTTGTGATGTAAATGAATCAAGCTTTCAAACACATATATTTTTTTCTATTAAAAACGCACAGTTTTGTGGCCCCGGAAACTAACCGGGACTACTTTCTTGAACATCTTCAAGCGGCCAGAACTCGGACCAGGGAGGTGACCACTGAGTGAGACAATGTGTATGCACTATAGTGCTGGTGAGGATTGCATACAACGTCATGTCTTAAATAGGCGAACTATCCCTTTAAGTGACATCATCTGTTCTTTTTCCTCTTGTTTTTCTGGGACGATAATTGAGTTTCCTCAGCACAAACAACTTTGGCCTGACTTCGTTTCTTCTTGTTTCTCTAAAACCAAACACATGAAACTTTTAATCAGCTGATAAAACACTTTCACAGGTTGCTGTGTCAACATGTCTGCAGAGTTTAGACTTACATAGCCTCAGCTTTCTAGGATTCAAACTCACAAGATAAATACAGACAACAGATGTAATTAGTATTTCATAAAGTTAAATACTGATACACGTAATAAAGTTTTAGTTTCAGATTAACCAGCCACTTACAGTTGCCTTAAACATTCTTCAAGGAGAAGATCATTCTTTCCATGACACACTTCTACTAGGGCTGGGCAAAAAAAATCGATTTAATTGATTTATCAAATTTGTAGGTAAAAACAATTTTTATTTTGCAAATTCAAATTTTATTTATTTTTTTACATCAGTTTATTATTATTATTTTTTTCAGACTTTTTTGCGTTCCGTCCTTGTGGGTTACCATAGCACGATGTAAGCCCGCCCCCTCTTTGTTTACATTTGTTTACTCTTTGAGTAGGTTATATGTGTGCCACAGGTAGTGGTGTAACAATACATTGATCCACATCGACACATCAATTAATTAATGAACGATCCAATTACATCAATGCACAATGAAAACATTGATAAACATCATCATCTTTAAGACACGCCTTTATTTTGAAATAACAAATGACATGTGACAACAAAGCCTTGCAACCACTGCTGTCACCCTAATGTGTACACATTACTATGCAGCCACCGACCAGTAATGCCCCGCTGTCACTTCCTGAATGTGGAACCAACCGCTATAAAACACCAACGAAGAAGACACGGAAGTAACCTGAGAACGGCATGGAAGCTGCGTTGTTTACATTGTTGCTCAGCAACGCGAGGAGTCAAGGAAAAAAAGCCACGTGAGGAAAGAGGTAAAAATTATTAACTATACATTAGGAAATGAAATAATAATGAAAGTGCAGCGCTATAGTAGTGATGCTGATTTTATAAGAATTGGGTTGAAGAAGGTTGTTTTGCTAGTGGTTTAGCATATACGTGAGTGCACAGACATTTAAACTGAGATCTGATACTTTCAGTATTCAGTCAGTGCTTGTAAATAGGTTGATTTATACAAACTCCTCACAACAAACAGCGTCTGTTCATGTAAATAAACAGGACTACTGAATAACAAGTGTCTGGAAGTCCAAGTGAGATATTTATTTAATATTGAAGAAGAAAAAATTATGTCAAAACTATATATGTTGCATTATTATCCGTGTACCCTTCATTCTTTGGTTATTCTGTTTTAAAACCAAATCAAAACAAATAAATCATGTGGTCATTTTTGTTTTACACAATTTCATCATATGCCTCTTAAAATATGTTTTTATACTTGTTTATATAACAGTGCAGCATCATTAACATGTCAATGTTAAAATAATAATAATAATATTAATAATAATAACATGCCAGTGACACTTTTCTCCATCTGGTTACAGTGTGTTACAGTGAAAACAATAGTTTTTAAAGCCATATTTTTGTATTATTTAAAACGTAATACACCATATTATTGTACTTTTATGAGATGGAGCGTTTGTGTACATGAAGTGTACAAGTGTATGTAAAGTTAAAACAGTGTACAAGGGTTCATTAGCATGTTAGCTCAGATTCTGTAACATCTCACAGCTTCTCCATCAGCTGCTCTGCATTTCATTATGAGGTGCATTCACTTTCCCCAGGAGAGTGTGGGAAAATAGAGTATCTATAGGAAACCCTAACATATGATCCCTGATATCCAGGTTAGAAGAGTGCTTAGATTGATCAGAAAGAGTTGAACTAGTTTGATCTAAAACACTTCTTTATCAAAGTCTCCTCTTTACAGTAGAATATATTCAACCATTAGCAGGAGGCAGAAAATCCCAGGTTGAGTGAAGGCAGCACAGGTGCAGGTGGTTAATTGTTCACCCTCTCCTCTCTGTGTGACCTGACTCACTTTGACTTTCACACGTCATTGAACACTAACTAAACCAGATACACAGACTCATTGTGACCCTGTATTGACTGTGTTTGGGGCCAATCAGCATCACTTCTAGATTGTGGATATCCATCAGATGGTACTATTGATATGTTCAACAGTGATAAACAGTGAATGAAAGCTGCTTCAACTGTTTACTGTTATTAATAATTCAACTTCACTTCCCTTATTAAGAGATTTTATTAACTCACCTGTTCACTGGTGTTGTGGATTATCCTGCAGCTGCTCCCAGGGTTTTCTCCAGTGCTGTTGAGTGTAGGGGACCCCAATGTTGTAGTGATGGCGCCCCCTACGCTCCGTTTTCAGCAACGTAGGGAGATTTTCTGTTGTTTTTTCATTTTTTAATCAATACTATCGTAATAATTGTTGCACACTTGGACACAAAGGGACTTCCAGATGTTCACGGGTTGTTTAAACTCATTTTTTAATCTGAATAATCCAGAAAGACATACATCAGCTTCACCATCTATTTAATACAGGCGATCTGGACGGATGCTCCAGTCTTTACCTGAGGACCCCTGCAGCCCTTTAGCTGCCCCTGATGCTGCCTGTGTGTATGTAATAACTGTCCATGTATATAAGCTCTGAGGAGAGCAGACAGTCTGTTCTCCTCAGAGCTTACAGACTGGAGAACACCACCATGTAGTAGTTTTCATTAAAATCCTACATGTCCCATGATTCTTAGCTCTTCTCTGTAGTCCTTGTTCTCCTGGGACGTGTTTTAAAGGTGTTTCTACTGTCGTAGCTGGTCTGTCAGTCTCTCCTCTCATGATGAAGACCAGGGGTGGAGCAGCCATTTATAAAGTTTATTAAATTAATTTACTAAAACCATGATAAAGCTGTTATTAAGTCACTGATTCTCAACATGTGGCTCTTTATGTCTTCATTTTAATTATTATTTCCCCAGAAAACCTTAAAAAGGGAAACTTTTTAAACCCTTTTTTTTTTATCCTTTTCTTTGGCTGCTTTACAATTTTCTTTGTCCCATTTTTGTCCCTTTTCCAAAAAAAAAAAATTAACACTTTTTCTTGTTTTTTCAGATTTTAGCTCCTTTTGCCAAAAAATATCGCTTTGTCCTATTTTTGCTCCATTTTTCTAAGTTCTTTTTGACACTTTTATTCAATTTTTGTCTATTCTTTAACCATTGTTAACCACTTTTCATCCAAATAATCAACCTTTGGCCCAATAAATAACACTTGTTTCCTTTTTTCCTACATTTTGTTCCACATACCTGTTTCCTCTTTTTTGTCATTTTTTGCCACTCTTGACTGTTTTTGGTCCATTTTAGACACTTTTCACAATTTTCTTGGCACATTTTTGCCACTTTTGGACCATTTTTTACCACTTGTTATTCATTTTTCATCACTTTACTCATCAACTCTTTGTTTACCTTAGTCAAATGGCTGGCTGTGATTGGCTGATCACCATTCAATGAATCTAACTGGATCAATACATTCTCAACAATCAATTCCTCTGTAAAAAGTGAGGGAGATGATTTTTAGTTTTAATCAAAGTGTGGATGATGTAAAAAAAGACAATTATTCTGAAATGTGTTGGTTTCTGAACTACTTTATTGTTGATGTAACAAAGATCTTAGAACTCTCACATTAACAAATAAATAACTTTGATCACCGTGCTTTCCTTTTGTTGTCATATTGGAATAGTTTTTGTACCGTTACACAACAGATGGATTCACTCAGAAAACAATATATATATATATATATATATATATATATATATATAATATGCCGTGCTAAAAATATTGACCCCCCAAAATATAACCTTTTTGTTTTAATATTTATTACTAACACACAACTACAGAGATTACACCGAACTAGAAAAAAAACAAAAATAATAATTTCCTGAAGATAATGTGATGATGAAACACACGCTGAACTCTGCATGAAGGAATGATTTTTTAACAGAAATAAAACATTATTTTTTACATAAATAAGTGAAATATCTTTTAAAATGTTTCTTTTAAACAGATTAAAATATATATTGTTCAGTGTATGTTTAATAGTTTTTTTCTTACTTTATTAATATAGTTTAAGTGAAGGCACAACACGTTTTTTAAAGAAAAAAACTTTATTCACATTGTTCCATTATTACAAGGTTTCAAACAGTTTTAAATTAAACTTTAGCCTTGAGGTGTGGAAATATATTCAAATGTGAATGACTATAAATAATAATAATAATAATAATAATAATAATAATAATAATAATAATAATAATAATAATAATGGTAAAAATTCAACATCTCTTCCTATTTTTAAAAAAAAAAAAAGTCACTTCCGGTACGTTCTTAGCGTGCTAGCACCATAGCAACAGCATAAAGCATGATTAATGTTGCCAAAACAAACAAACTATGGATCCTATACATAAACTGAATAGCTACTATAGAAGTTAAGGATACATTTTTCATTAGTAATGTCATCAAAACAAAGCTCTCTTAATATTGCTGTTTACAAAGGGTTGACAGGTGGTCATGTGACCTGACGTGACGTGTAGGAAAAAATTCAAATGTGAAGGAATATAAATAGAAATATTGATAATGAAAAAACAAAGCAAGAAAATAATTACAACATCCAATCACCCTGTGCGTGGATATTTATCTGCTTTTGGTTTGACGTTTTTTGGCGTATATAAACCAGAATGTACCGGAAAAAATACAGATGGTTTAGATAAACCGAATGGATATTATGAAAGTCAAGGGTACATTTCTCACTAGAAATGTCATTAAAACTATTCTAAAGCTACAATCTATCTTGAAATAAAGCAATTTGCCACTAAAATATAGAGATTTCTGCCGTTGTTTTTGATGAGTCAGCAGTGACGTGACCTGATTTCAGCCCGTTGATATTTGTGCAGTTAATGCACGACAATACATCGTGCTGTTATTGCACAAAGACAACACTTTATTCATGCTCTAATAGCATGAAATAATAGATATACTGTTGTGGTGCTAATGCATGAACATCTGTGAGACTGGGTTGATTTAAAGCTGCAGGTTGTTCTGGCTGCACCAGGACACCAGCCGGTCTGTCTCACACCTGTAGGTGGACTCGTCTCCATCAGAGATGAGTCCATGATGGTCGTGTCGTCCACAAACTTCAGGAGTTTGACCACCTGGTGAGAGGAGGAGCAGATGTTGGTGAACAGGGAGAAGATCAGAGGAGAAAGACCACAGCCCTGAGGAGATCCAGTGCTGATGGTCCAGGAAGCAGAGATGGTTTTTCCCAGCTTCACGTGCTGCTTCCTGTCAGACAGGAAGTCTGTGATCCACCTGCAGGTGGAGTAGTTATGATCATAAACAGACTATTTATTATTAATGTAGGTTTTGTTTCAGCAACCTTCCATTCATGGCCAAGATCATTGAGAAGGTGGTCTTCAACCAACTGAGTCAATTCTTAACATCCAACAAAATATTTGATAAATTTCAGTCAGGTTTTGGTTCTCATCACACACAGAAACTGATCTGATCAAAGTGATCAATGACATAAGGTTGAACACTGATTCAGGAAAAGTATCTGTTCTCATTCTATTGGATCTAAGTCTGCATTTGACTCTGTAGATCATACAATGTTGTTACACAGATTGTAAACATGGGTTGGACTAAATGTTAAAGTAATGGTTTAAGTTCTACTTGGAGGATCAAAGCTATTTTGTAAGCATTGTAAACTTTGAATCTGACAGATTACCAATGTCCTGTGGGGTTCCTCAGGGATCTGTTCTTGGACCCCTTCTGTTTAGCTTTTATATGCTTCCTTTAGGACACATTTTACAGAACTGTAAGGTTGATTATCAGAGCTACGTAGATGACACACAACTATATCTATCACTGAACCCAGATGATCATGGTCCCATTGAGGTATTGTGTGACTGCTTAGAAAAAGTAAACTGATGGATGAATGAAAACTTCCTTCAACTAAACCATGACAAGATGGAGGTGATTGTCTTTGGTAACAATGAAAAGAGGACAGCTGTCAGTGAGTATCTGAGTCTGGATCTTTAAAAGCTAAAGACCAAGTCAAAAACCTTGGTGTTCTGATTGACTCAGATCTGACATTCAGCATCAGATCAAATCTATCACAAAAACATCTTCTACCACCTAAAGAACATCTCCAGAGTGAAAGGTTTAATGGCTCAGAAAGATCAGGAGAAACTGGTCCATGCTTTTATCTCCAGCAGACTGGACTATTGTAATGGTCTTCATCAAACATCTACAGCTGGTTCAGAACGCTGCAGCTCAGGTCTGAACCGGAACAAAGAGGTCAGAGCACATTACTCCAGTTTTAAAGTCTTTACACTGGCTCCCAGTCAGCCTCAGAATAGACTTTAAAGTTCTGCTGCTGGTGTATTAATGTGTGAATGGGTTTGGTCCAGAATACATCAGTGACATGTTAGTCAGGTATGAACCCAGCAGGTCTCTCAGATCTATGGACACAGGTCAGATAGTGGAGCCCAGAGCTCACAGTAACCATGGTGATGCTGTGTTTAGTTGTTATGCTGCAAAGAAGTGGAACAAACTGCAGCAGAGCTGAAGTCAGCATCCAATGTGAACATTTTTAAATCAAAGTTAAAGGAACTATTTTTCTCTACTGTGTATGAATGAGAGAGAGATTTATGGTCATGTTGTTGATGTCATGATGATTTTACTGATGTTTTTAAATGTTCTTATTGATTTTAAACAATTGAATGTTTTATCATGTAAAGCACATTGAGTTGCCTTGAGTATGAAATGCGCTATACAAATAAATTTGCCTTGACTTGCCTTCAGTAGCTCCTCCATGTTGAGCTACTGTTTTCCTCCACCTGGTTTTACTGGATCCCAAGCTGATGATATTTGAACTAAAAACATCTGGACCAAACATGTAAATTTCAACTCACAGCATCTGAAAAGTAATCCTTGGTTACACATATTTAAATATACATTTCCATACAATACATCTGAACCAAATATTTACAGTATCTGAATCAAAGGGAAAATCAGATCCTTGTGATCAGGTGCAAATGAGGAAAATCATCAAAGAAAGGATATATTTTTCTGTTGTCATGGTAACTGGCTTATTTCAGTTATATTTTATCAGAGAACAAAAGGTTTGAAATGTTTCCCTATCCTGACTCTCACAATGTGACGTCCAACTGCAGTGAAGGACCAGAGGAAAGTGGACATTGTGGGGACATGATAGCAGACATTACAGTCTGGACGACCTTCAGCGCTCTCTTCTCTGTGGTTGGATGTCCTGCTTGTGCTGCTGTTCTCTGGGAGTTGTTCAAAAGACACAAAAGAGGAAACTATGTCATCCCTAATGATGTCTTCATGCTCAACATCACCATCATGGACCTGCTCTTCTTGTTGTTCATCCCTCTTGGGTTGTTTAACTTCCTTTTCTGGCTTTTCCAGCCTGTCCAGATGTGGAGTGACTTTCTGTATGATTTAAACCTGACTGGACGACCTCTCCTCACGGCCTGCATGTGTTTTGACTCCTACCTGGCAGTGGTCCACCCAGTCTTTTATCACACCCACAGGAGTCCAACTGTTGGCATCCTCGTGGCTGCTGCATTGTGGGCCATCACTTTAGCTAAAGGAACCATTAACACAGTCATAGATGAGCTGAACCACAGTCCCTGGACCATGTTTATGTATGTCATAGCTCTCCCTGTCATCATCATCTGTAACTCCTCAGTACTGTGGACGCTGAGGAAGTCTGACAGTGGAAGGACGGGTCTCCACCCAATGAAGAAGAAGGCTCTGCAGATCATCACCAACAACATGATAGTGACCGTCGTTGTTTACCTTCCTCCTGTGATGGTTTACATCTTTGGCAACATGAGAGGTTTCTGCTAAGGTAGGGGTTCTCATCTGGTCTCACCCTGGGACCCACATTTTACCATGGTCGTTCAATTGTGACACAATTTTTTTTTTTTAGAATTCAACCACAAATTCATTTTTTCTCAATTAGCTGTTGAAAACAATCTTTTTTAAAACATAAATCTCTATATTTTCCTGTGTAACATGCATTTCACAGCATGAAATGCAAAAGACATTTTCTTTCAAA
>NW_021145100.1:107981-132954 GCF_900634775.1 Gouania willdenowi
CAGAAAACAACATACAGATATATATATATATACAGTATATATATATATATATATATATATATTGAATAATTGAATAATATATATATTCAGTATATATATAATCTGCCGTGCTAAAAATATTGACCCCCCAAAAGTATTAGTATTTATTACTAACACACAACTACAGAGATTACACTGAACTAGAAAAAAAACAAAAATAATAATTTCCTGAAGATAATGTGACGATGAAACACATGCTGAACTCTGCATGAAGGAATGATTTTTTAACAGAAATAAAACATTATTTTTTACAGAAATAAGTGAAATATCTTTTTAAATGTTTGTTTAAACAGATTAAAAGATATATTGTTCAGTGCATGTTTAATAGTTTTTTTTTTTTACTTTATTAATATAGTTTAAGTGAAGGCACAACACGTTTTTTTAAAGAAAAAAAACTTTATTCACATTGTTTCATTATTACAAGGTTTCAAACAGTTTTAAATTAAACTTTAGCCTCGAGGTGTGGAAATATATTCAAATGTGAATGACTATAAATAATAATAATAATAATGGTAAAAAGTAAATAATTCAGGGTTTTAAAAAGTGAAAACCTAATTCAACATCTCTTCCTTTAAAAAAAAAAAAAAAAACATCACTTCCAGTACGTTCTTAGCATGCTAGCACCATAGCAACAGCATAAAGCGTGATTAATGTTGCCAAAACAAACAAACTATGGATCCTATAGATAAACTGAATAGATATTATATAAGTTAAGGATACATTTCTCGCTAGAAATGTCATCAAAACAAAGCTAAAGCCACAATCTCTCTTAATATTACTGTTTACAAAGGGTTGACAGGTGGTCATGTGACCTGACGTGACGTGTAGGAACACATTTAAATGTGAAGGAATATAAATAAAAATATTGATTATAATGAAAAAACAACATCCAATCGCCCCGTGCATGGATATTTATCTGCTTTTGGTTTGACATTTTTTGGCCTCTATATAGGTTGTCATAGCAACCACAGGATGTACCGGAAAAAATACAGATAGTTTACATAAACCAAATGGATATTATGAAAGTCAAGGGTACATTTCTCACTGGAAATGTCATCAAAACAATTTGTAAGCCACAATCTATTTACAAATAAGGCAATTTGCCGTTGTTTTTGATGAGTCAACAGTGACATGACCTGACTTCAGCCCACTGAATTTCATACAGTTAATGCACGACAATACATCGTGCTGTTATTGCATGAAATAATAGATATACTGTTGTGGTGCTAATGCATGAACATTTGTGAGACTGGGTTGATTTAAAGCTGTAGATTCTTCTGGCTGCACCAGGACACCAGTCGGTCTGTCTCCACCTGTAGGTGGACTCGTCTCCATCAGAGATGAGTCCATGATGGTCGTGTCGTTCACAAACTTCAGGAGTTTGACCACCTGGTGAGAGGAGGAGCAGATGTTGGTGAACAGGGAGAAGATCAGAGGAGAAAGACCACAGCCCTGAGGAGATCCAGTGCTGATGGTCCAGGAAGCAGAGATGGTTTTTCCCAGCTTCACGTGCTGCTTCCTGTCAGACAGGAAGTCTGTGATCCACCTGCAGGTGGAGTAGTTATGATCATAAACAGACTATTTATTATTAATGTAGGTTTTGTTTCAGATTTATTTGAATAAAAAGTTATTTCCTCCATGTTGAGCTACTTTTTTCCTCCACCTGGTTTTACTGGATCCCAAGCTGATGATATTTGAACCAAAAACATCTGGACCAAACATGTAAATTTCAACTCACAGCATCTGAAAAGTAATCCTTGATCTTTGTGGATACTGATGAATACTGTAATATTCCTTTAATGAAATGAATCAAGGCAATAGGAATAGCCCTGACTACTAATGAATGTTGTTTCTGAGAACATTTATCTTTAAAATCACAATGATTGTAAATATTACCATTGTCATCCATTAAATGTATTATAGTTCAATCCAATCTTTAAAGAATAAAGTTTTCCTCTTGTATAAAATACAGATGTTATTCCAGATTGTAGCTTTATGTGGACTGAAGTGGTGCTTCTAAAGCATTTTATAATATAATAACACCTGCATATGATCATGTGATCACTTAAAGGATGAAAATTACATGTTAGAAGAAAGTGATTGGTCCTGACAACCTGTCAACACTGATCTGATCGAAGCTGTCTTTTGTGATTAAATGTGTGTCATATTATCATAGGAAGATTAGATATATTAATTTAAATAATGCTAGAAATTGGGGAACTGTAAATGAAATGTTAGGAAGAAATAAAAAAAATATGAAAAATATGTTTATGGAATCAAATCCTTTTTAACAATTTACAGATCTGTATTAATCTGATGTTGATTATAGAAACTAAAAGCCAGAATTACAGACTACACTTTAGATGTTATTTGTGGTGTTTAGTCATACGAGTTTTTAATAACTTTTCAACTTTTTAAACTATTCAACTTTTTAATTACTAGTACAGTGCCCGTCACAAGTATGTATTCATGTAGGAGCATAAGTAGAGTTGTCAATTATGGCCAAATAAGTATGTGTTTGAAGGTTGGATGTACATAGTGTACATACGCTGTACTCTGTAGTGTTATAAAGGGGTTTATTTGCAGGTGCAAACTAAAATAGCGTGTGCGATTTCCCTGGTTTAATTTTATGGGACATGTGCATGATAAATGTGTTTGTTGTTTTTTTATACTCATTTTTATATATTTTTTGTTTGATGTATTTTTCTGTAATGTAAGTTTTTGGAGTCATTATGTGTATTTTTGTATCTTTCTGTTGTCTTTTTGTGCATTTTTTGTATAATTATTGTTTTTTGTTGCCATTGTAGGGATTCTGGAATCATTTTGTGTATTTTTGTATCTTTTTTAGTGTAGTTTTGTGCATTTCTATTATTATTTTGTGTATTTTTGTATAAATATTTAGTTTTATGTATTTTTGTATAAATATTTAGTTTTATGTATTTTGAGTCATTTTCATATGTTTGTTGTTGTTTGGTGTAGTTTTCTGTAATGTATGTTTTTTTGAGTAATTGTGTGTGTTTTTGGAGGTTTTTTGTATATTTTTATGCATTTCTATTGTCATTTTGTGTACTTTTTGCATAAATATTGTGTAGTTTTTTGTTTTATTTTACTTATTTAGTATATTTTTATTATACTGTAAATACTGTGTGTGTGTCTACATCCATCTCCTCCATGCACGCGCATCAGCTGTGTGTGTGTGTGTCTACATCTATCTACTTTGTGCACACGCATCAGCCATGTGTGTGTGTGTGTGAGTGTTTACATTTATTTACTCCGTGCACGCGCATCAGCTGTGTGTTGTTCAGTTGTCTTTTTGTGTATTTTTTGTATAATTGTTTTTGGTTGCCATTATAGTGTGATTGTGGAGTAATTGTGTGTGCTTTTTGTATATACAGTATATATATATATATATATATATATATATATACATATATTAATACATATATATATAAAATTTATATATATATATAAATCTAACATGTATATATACATATATATATATACATATATATGTATATATATGTTAGATTAATATATATATATATATATAAATCTAAAATATATATATATAAACTATATTCATCCCTCAGACTTACTCTTGTCCATTGAAACTGTTCATTAAAAAAACACCATCTTAACCAATGTATATACTAGAAAACAGCTTTTAATTAGATGTTACTGCACAACATTAAAGGGTTGAAAAACCCTGTCAAGCCCTCCTGAGTTCAATGAGTTCAGATGTAGATATGATATTCCAAACACTGTAGTTTTTAATGCCAGATTAAAAAAGGAAATTGTTAAAAAAAAAATGTAATATCTTTAATACAGAGAAAACAACCATTCACAAATCACAATAACTATAAATAATATCACCACCACCTCCCACCCCCAACAAGTATAAAATAGAAAAATTCCCAACAACAAACAGATATAAAATACTTGAAATATATACTTTTTTAAAAAACTTAAAAATATCTATTATTTACAAATTTACAAACTATTTTACAAATAGCAAATTCATCCCTGTGATGAGAGTGGAGGAAAGAGGTTCCTCATTTCCCACTTTATTTACTTTTTGCCATAATTGCGCTCCTCCAGTAAAGCCCTCCACTCATCATAGGACTGAGTCTCAGTCTCTTCTCAAAACCAGTTGCCAAAATACTGGCGATGTGTAGGAGGGTTCCTGTCCTTTTTGCACTTGCTGCAAACTATAGTGTCTTTCTTTTTGGTGTATTTTCTTTTAAAAATACCTGACTGCTCTGCCTCCATTTGTCTTTTCCTATACTGCTGTGTGGTGTAGGGAACCGCTTGAGGTGTTACCTGTGTCTGAAATGTTAGAGGGGAAGTAATTAAGGGTTTTGGAGGGGCAGGTGGAACAGGATGAAAAAAGAGCAATGTCTGTGGTGGTGGTAGTGGTGGTGGTGGTGGTGGCTGAGATGGTGGCCTTCCTTTAAGTTGTGCCTGCCCAGCAGTGTTTGGTGGCAGCACTAAAGGATGAGGCTGAGCTAAAGAGCCAAATGTAAAAGTTTGTCCTTTCTGCAGGGCAGGTGGAAGTCTTGATGGAGCTGCCATTGGGGCCTGTAAAGCTGGAAGACCCTGCTTTAAAATATCCTGCTCCTGTGCCTTGCACCGCCTACAGTACCTATGAAAACACAAAATAATTTATATGAAAACAAAAGTTTCTACATTGTAAAATATACAAAAAATGTAATCTTGCTTTTGATGTGATTTACATAAGACAAATATGTCCCCGAGGCCTTAATCTGGAATATGTAATAAAGTTTCATAAACAACAAAAAAAAGTCTCAACAAAATCAGCTGTACATAAAATATGTATATTTATATAAATCCTACTCACCACTGTGAAACTGTTGCAGCATTTACTTCAGGCAGCTGTATAGTGGTCTCGCTCATCAGCCTGGCGTTTGTGACTACGCACTCCCTGATGTTTTTGTACGCGCGTATCACCACAGTGTATCTTGACAGCTTCTTTCCCTCACAGCGCACAGTGCTCGGGTAGATGCAAAAAGCTTGACAAAGATGGCCTCAACCACTCTGTTGCAGTCGGGCCACTGTGCAGGACTGTGAGCCCCGATGAAAGACCTGTAGTTAAAAATAATGTATGCTTTAAAAACATTACAATAATGTGTGACTTACATTATATTTCACTTTTTTTTACATAACCCACATATTGTGTTTTCCTAGTTTAATTCACCTTTTGGTGCTCTCCACACCTGGAGCCACAATCTTCTTCGTAGCCCGGAATCGTCCCTTGCTCAGGCTGGTCTGGTGTCGAGCTGGGTAGACAGTTTTTTTTTTGTCATCCTCCCCCAGTTCCTGCCACAGAGCAATGACCTGACTACATTCCTCCTGAGTCAGCGCAAGACGGTGGTCTCTTAGTCCAGCCAAGTAATCAGCCAGATCCTGCACTGCGCCATACCCTTCAATGTGATCAGGGCCAACTGAACCCTAACAAAAACAAAAACAAGAAAAAAGAACCACTGATGACAGCAGTGCACACTCATCAATCCAAGCTATTGCAACTTTTCTTTTTTTTTCTTTAAGGTAAACAACTTCTTACATGGCATGAGGAGGAGTGTGGAGATGGATCAGTAGATGGCGCTAATGCTAAAAGAAAAAGACAAGTATTTAGAGTAAAACATTTTAAATTTAAAAAAATAAGCAAAACGTGAGATTTTAGAAACAGTTGTGTAAAACTCACTAGACTGTTCTGCAGGAGAAACTGTTTGTGTGGAATGGGGGAGCAGAGCGGTCACAGCAGGTGAAGGAGCTGCTTTGACATCCACTTCTGGTCTACTTCAGGGAGCGTCTTTATCCAGCCAGCTGGAAGACAGACTCTCTGTGCTAAAACACGCACAAAAAAATGCAAAAAACATAGATGAAAAATTAAAAGCCAATATCAACATAAACAAAATATTTGAAAGCTTCTGAAATAACATATGAATGTAAAAGACATTAATACAAAGGAGGTACATAATATACATTTATGTTTCATTTATAATGTAAATGGAAAAACTAAAAGAATAAATAAAATCAATGATCAAAGACTGATATTTTTTTAAATAATGTAATGTTGACTAACTTGTCGTTTGGGCCTCTTCCCATCTTAAGACCTCTGCCAGCAAAGTGATGTCATCAGGCTCAGACACAGGTTTGCCGGGGGCAGATGAGGAGCGTCCAGGGGCAGAGGAGGGTCCCGGGACTGCAGAGGTGGATGGAGTTTCCTCCACAAAGGACGATGAGGGTACAGAGGCGGGAGGAGTTGAAGCGGTGGGGCTACTGATGGTGGACGAGGGCTGCGTACGTGGCTGCGTCAAAGCTACCAAAAAAAGAAAAAGAAAAAGCATCACAACTACTGAATGGCAGACAAATAATAAATTAATGTATGTATGTATGTAACATGTGATTACATGTTACATACATGGTCTGACTTTCATTGGAGACACCAGCCTTTTCACCATCTTGGTTAAGTTTTGCTCGCCTTTCCTGACCAAGAGGGAGGACAGGGAGGCAACAGAGGAGCATTTCTTAGGAGAAGGCTGTGATCCTTTACTCTGAATAGAGCTCTGTTGTGTGGTGACTGTCTGCTGAGACTTTTTCTCAACATACTGCTCTTCCTTCATAGCAACAGCAATATTGCCTGAAGGAAAGAGCTCCACATACTCCCTGAAACACTGCTTATTGTGGGCATGATCTGTTGAATCCTTGCTGCCTCCTGTGGGATCCCTCCTCATAGCAGCCACAAGGTAAGCAGCATACCCGAGAGCATTCTCCAGCACCCACTTGAAGGTCTGTCCGCGGAAAACACCAAACTGGATTTCAAAGAAACCCAGTAAGTGTTTTCTGCTTGCTTGCTTCGAGCCTTATCCATCACAGCCTCCGGGGACAAGGGTCGCATCCATGGCTTTCCCTTATTAGCCTTTTTTATTTCCATTGCCTCAAAGGAGTCAGATATTTTTAAGCTACCATCAGCCCGTCTAAAAAAGTGGGGTTCCATCTGTTTGACAAAGAAATAAAAAAGACTGAATAGGCATTTCAGCAGTTGCTTAGTTGTAGTAGTTGAGCAGATAATGTTTAATTAACAGTAAATATTTGCATACACTATGTACACACGCTGACTTAGAATTAACATGTTATTCCTAACACAGCTAAGTTTTTAATTAGCAAACTTGTTAAAAGAAAAAGGAGGAGCTAGATGCTAACCTCAAATAAATATAAAAAAGTACTGAATTATCTACACACATTTGCCCTATCAGGAGGAAATGAATGAATAAACGATTGACTGACTGACTGACTGACTGACTGACTGACTGACTGACTGACTGAATGTTTGATACACAAATCTACAAATAAGTGGAACACAGTTTAAGAACACAGTAAATAAATAATACACGCTTCCGTTTGTAACATTACATTAATTGATGAATTAAGCTACCACTGGAAAATAAATCTTAACACTTTGCCGTGACTTAAAGCACTATAAACAACGAGTTTGTGTGAAAACAACCCCAGAAAAACAGGTAGAGTGGGGGGTTGGGCTAGGTAAAAGTGTCGTAATTACGAGCTGACTGACTGACTGACTGACTGAATGAATGTTTGATACACAAATCTACAAATAAATGGAACACAGTTTAAGACAGTTGTAAAAGTAACAGAACTAAAGTAGGCGTGCTAAGTTACAGTAGTAACAGTAACCGCGTACCAAAAAAAAATAAATTACACACTTCCGTTTGTAACATTACGTTCATTAATAAATTAAACTACCACTGGAAAATAAATCTTAACACTTTGCCATGACTTGAAGCACTATAAACAACGAGTTTAAGTGCCGAAACAACCCCAGAAAAACAGGTAGTGGGGGGTTGGGCCAGGTAAAAGCGTCGTAATTACGAGCGTGACTATAATAAAATGGCTCTCGCTAGACAGACACCCTGCCAATTCATTTTTAAAAAAGGGTTTTAAAAACACAAATTACTTAGTTCATTGCACTTACCTTGTAAAAATCGATGTAATGTTGAGCGATGCTGTGGTACAGTGAAATCTCCGGTAATTTTCCAAGTCCGCTGGCTAAGAATGATGGAAGTCCTCTGATTGGTCAATTCTTGGTTGCTGTGGGGCGGGACTTCGGGAAGCGATTGGTGGACGGGCTCAATTCTTGGTTAATTCTTGGTGACAAGTTGAGAGCTGATTGGCCCTCACTACCAAGAATTGCCTCGACCTACAGCCGGTCGGGAGAACCATAAGGCCTTGTGTGTGTGTGTGTGTGTGTGTGTGTGATGATCAGAGCAGACACACTCCACACTGCAGATGAAATGTGTCTGTTCTCTGTCTCCACCTTAGATAATGTTTCTCTTAGTTTTACAAGCTATTTATCTCGTTTGTTATCACTCTCTCTCTGACTCAGGGCAGACTGTGCACGGACTGAAAGCAGATCAAGTGAAGTCCACCACACACACAGAGTCAGAGGAACCTCTGTGACTCTGTTCCTCATGAACATGTTTGTGCCTTTATTCTGTTGCTTCTCCACCTCAGTCTTCATTTTTCCTCTTGATTTGACAAAAGTCACGTTAGAGATTTCTGCTGGAATATAAAGCCATGGGACTTTATCTACTCTCAGATCAAGAACACACGTTGATTTTTAATGAGCAGCTCCAGCAGCCAATAGTAATGCTTAAAACAGCTCATAAGATTGCTGTGTTGGTAGAAAGACCTCTGATTGGCTGACATCCATCCTGTATTGATAAACTTTATTTTCAGAGCCTGGAGAAGAGATTCACTGTCTACTCAGAACACTTTACAATATTACAATATGCTCAAAGATGATTATGGACTTTTGACCAAATAACATAAAAAAAAAAAAAAAAAACATACTGCAGCTTTAAGCGAAGGGATGAGTACTGCTGAATTTTCACCTGCCAACTTTCTGGGTGTTTAGAACCGTGATCGTTTAAACTCAACCATATTTTTACACATTTTTGCAGCTTCATAGGCCAGTTAGCTCAGCTGGTCAGAGCGTGGTGCTAATAACACCAAGGTCATGGGTTCAAACCCCATACTGGCCAGATATTAATCAAGGACCATAAACCTGCTTTCATGTGTTGTAAATGTTAGTGTATGAGTCAGAAAGGACAAGGTATGAATATGTATACAATAAACACAGATAAAGAATATCTAAACTGTTAATCATTCCCAAACCTGGAAGAAAATTCACAAATAGCCAAAAATCTAGAATGACTGTCAGTAAAGAAGCTTCTTTTTAACATCTTAATAAATCAGCAAGTAGGACAAAAACCAATTTATTGATGAATAATCCCAGAACAATTTAGGTTAAAGATCACATTACTCCTGTATTAGCCTCTCTGCATTGGCTTCCCATGAAATATAGAATAGAATTCAAGATTCTTCTTCTCACTTATAAAGCCCTAAATGGACAGGCACCAGTCTATCTCAAGGAGCTTGTAGTGCCATACAATCCCCCCAGAACACTACGCTCTCAAAATGCTGGACTACTCGTTGTTCCATTTGTCTCTAAAAGTAGTATAGGAGGAAGAGCTTTCAGTTATCAGGCCCCACTTCTCTGGAACCATCTACCAACCACGGTTCGGGGGCAGACACCCTCTCTACCTTTAAGGTTAGGCTCAAAACATTCCTCTTGGTAAAGCTTTTAGTTAGGAACCAGCTCATAGCTCATAGTTAAGATGCAATAGGCATAGACTGCCGGTGGGGGTCTGGCATGCTCGGTTGGAGAGAGGTTGGAGAGGGCGTTAAGAGAGAGGTCATTTAGGTTAGAGAGGGTCCCATTCCTCTCTCTAACACTCCCTCTATGTCTGCTTCTTCCCTTGTGTGTTTGCTCCTGTACTCCTTCTGGCTTTTGTCTTGCAGGTCCGTGGGATCCTCAGTGTGGAGTTACAGAGTCTCAACAACTCTGTCTCCACCCTTTCCTCTGCACACACCCAACACAGCATAACGTGGATGGCTGTTCATCATAGGAATGGGATCCACACAAGGTTCCTGCTGCTTAACAGAAGGTTTTCCTTGCCGCCATGATGAATTCATGTTGGGTGTGGGATACATATGTATGTGTATAAACGTATATATGCATATGTGTGTATCCATAAAATGAAGAGTCCGTCCTTAAGACTGCTCTACTGTAAAGTGTCTTGAGATACCATTGGTTATGATTTGGCGCTATACAAATAAAAGATTGATTGATAGCTGAGACACCTCCACCCACCCACACACACACACAGATATCAAAGAACGCAGAACCTGTCATGCCATCCACCAATCAGGAGCCAGCAGAAGGAATGTCAGTGTGAATTTCACTGTGACATCATCACACACTCTGCTGATGACATCATCAGGAGCTGGTCACACATCAAAGGACTCAGCAGCACCTTGAGTATTCTTTAATGAGGGAAAACCTTCTGAGAGAGACACAATAACCCACAAACTCCTTGGACTCAGTGAATTTACTTTATCTCTGTCACTTTGACAACAGTTATATATTTGATCTAATGATGGAAGTGCATCAGTTCAATGTAAAGAGTCTGGAACAAACATGCTTTGAAGCTCTGAAGGATCACCTCTGTCCGGAAAAATGCATTGGGATGTGGCAGTTTACTAAAGTCTGGAATATTCCCATTTTGTCTCAACTGAAGAATGAGGCCTTTCACTTTATCTGTGAGAATTTTGAGGAGGTTTCACTCTGTGAAGAGTTTTTGCAGCTTGCGGAGCAGGAGCTGGCTGATATCCTGGGTCAGGATGACCTTACTGTGACCCAGGAGAGCACAGTTTATCAAAGTGTTTTAAGATGGATAAACCACATGCCTGAGGAACGACAGGGAGCCATTTCTACTCTTTTACCAAAGGTACGACTGGGGCTGATGGACAAAAGTTACATCACAGACAATGTGCTTAACAATGATGTGGTAAAAACAAACCCTGAGTCCCACCTCTTGGTCTCTGATACCCTTAAAGTCATGTCTCAACCTTCGTTACTCTGCTCTGAGTCTGGGATCAACAACACCTTGTTTTGCCGTCGCTTGCCAAACGCCGTCTTACTGATGTTTAGATTCTATTCAAAGACCATAGAGGCCTTTGACTACAGAACTAACAGCTGGATCACAGTTCACACTCATCCTAGTCTGGAGAATCCCATGACTCACTTATTCCTCTACAGCACTGTCTTCCTTGGTAGATGCTTCTACATTGTGGGTGGTGGTTTAAGACGGATCAACGCCTCTAACAGAGTGTGGAGGTATAACCTAGTCACACACACTTGGCAGGAGATGTCACCAATGCAGGAGTCACGGGCCTTAATGAGTGTTACTGAGCTAAAGGGATACATCTACGCTATGGGAGGCTGCAGGGATGATGATGTTATCTCACACAGAACTGCTGAACGCTACCAGCCCAACATCAACCAGTGGACGTTCATTGCATCAATGAATTTCGGAAGGAGCTACGCCAGCTGCACCACACTGAACAACAAGATTTACATATGTGGAGGAATGAATAATAGAGTACTGAATACTGCTGAGTATTACAACCCAGACACCAACCAGTGGACACTGATCACTTCCATGGGAACACATCGGTATAAACTTGGAGTCGTTGCATATATGGGCCACATTTTTGCAGTTGGAGGCAGAGATAGATTCATAGATCTGAGTTCTGCTGAGGCTTATAACCCAGTAACCAACACCTGGTACGATGTCCCTGAAATGGTCCACAGAAACAGTTACTTTGACATTGCAGTGATGAACAAGAAGATCTTTGTTGTCTCTTGTAGAAGACGAAACAGAATTGTTGAGTGCTATGACTACACTACAAATACTTGGTCTGTGGTATTTTCTGGCATGAACCACAGTGAGTATGATTGGGTGAGATGCTGTGTGATTTCTGGACTTCCCAACATGGCTGAGTACTGTTCACCTCATAAACCCATCATACCCAGGACACAGGTCTAAAAAAAGTCTAAACTAGATACTGAGATGGAGCAAATGTTATTCTCCATGATCCTAACTGGGAGTGTGACCTGCTCTGACCAGGTCTGTGTGTATCAATAAAAGTGTTTAAAGACATTAGAAGAACTAATGTGTGAATAAATGGATCAGTTCATGTCCCAGCTCAGATGGGATGGTTTTAATCAGCCTGGATCAACCTGAGTTGGTGATGATCTAGAAAAAAAATACTACATTTTAGTGGTGACAACATATAGCAGACGTGTAGATGTACTGAATTTAATTATTATTAATGTAGTGGTTAGCAAGATAAGTATTCTAAAGGGTTAAAATAAGCAGAAATGGATGATTATTAGATTAAAATACTTGAAATCAAACTTCCTACAACACAATAACAAGTGAAATATACTGAATATAAACAAATAATTCTTGTAAAATTTTTTTTTTGCTTTTTTAATTTATGCAAATTAAAGCTTCGGAACAAGAAGAAAACAACTAATCTAAGTAAAAAATGACTCAGCATTAGTGAAAAATGATTAAGCTGTTTCTTGATACAAGTTGACTCATCTTGAAATAAACCTAAATCTATATTAAAACTAAAACAAAACCTTAAAACCAGTTTTTGTTCTTAGAATAAACATCTTATCAGAATCACAACCAGGAGTATGAGTACCATCAACATTTATTAACAGTATGAACCGTACACCAGAAACAGTGGTTGCTGCACACTTTTTATGTCAAATTTAAGACAATTTAAGACTTTTTTTTTAAAGCAAAACCAACAGAAATGAACAAAACACATAATATGCTGCTGTATAAAGTGCTGTGATTTGTCACGTGAAGAAGGCAAAAACAAAATGATCAAACATTTGTGCAACACTACAATGTAAAGTATTCAAACATGTCTCAGTTCAAGGTCCATCTAACATGTGAGACCTAAGGACACTGAGGGAAAACTTGTGGCGTAGCTAGCCAAGTCAGGCACAAAACAACTTATTCAAAGGCATTGCAAACAAAAACAAACACAACAGACCTGACAAAATGCTGCTTGACATTCACCTATTTTTCAACCAATGATTTCCAGAAACAGGAAAACGTAAAAACCAAATACAGATAAAAACGGTGTATTTCTGATTGGTTTTAAAATCACAAAAATCCAATTATCTCACGTAGCGTGAGATAACAGGCAACACATTGTGTGATCATTGGTTTCTAAGAAGGGTTTACAGATGAAAAGCTCTATTATAGCTAAGTGTGTGCTAATATGCTAATTATTGTAATATACAGTTTTTAATAGCAGACATGATATTTACAGTCATAATATATTGTGTTTCTGGGTGTGCAAAGGTTACAGATGTGTTCCAGTGAATTAATATTATTTTGATATTTTTTTGAAAACATGTGTAACCCTGTCACTCTGCTGCTCCCCCTCCCACTCAGCCAATCAAATTGTCGTGAGACCTGGTCTCAGTACCGTGAGATTTGGTGCGCAATGACGTCATAGTATGACGTTACCCTTTAAACATGGCCGCACTGTGGGTATAATAATAATAATAATGCATTTTATTTAAAAGCGCTTTTCGAGACACTCAAAGACACTTTACAGCATAAAAACAACAAGAAAATATGACAGAGAAAAGAAGAGAGTGAGTGGGTGGGTGGGTGGTTTAAATATTGAAGGCTGAGTGAAACAGGTGAGTTTTGAGAGATGATTTGAAGGATGGGAGGTCGGTGCAGTTGCGGATGTGGCTTGGTAGGGATGCACTGAGGAACGGGGAGCCAGTGGAGGTTTTGGAGGACAGGGCTGCATTTTGGATGTATTGGAGTTTATTTAGGAGTGTGGAGGTTGTATCAAAGAGGATGCTATTGCAGTAGTCAAGGCGGAATGTGATAAAGGCGTGAATTAGGGTTTCAGCGGCGGGGAAGGAAAGTGAAGGACGGAGACGAGAGATGTTTTTGAGGTGGAAAAAAGCGTTTTTCATGATTTGTTTGATGTGTTGGTCGAAGGAAAGGTTATTATCAAAAATGATACCAAGGTTACGGCACTCAGAGGCGGGACACAGGGTAGAGTTATCAATGGTGAGGTGAAAGTCAGAGGCTGTTTTGGTGAGGGAGTTTGGACCAATGAGGAGTATGTCTGATTTGTTACTGTTTAAGATCAGGAAGTTTTCTTGGGGCCATGTTTTGATATCAGAAAGACAGTTTGAGAGTGTGGAGTGGGTTTCATGGGTGATAGACTTGGTGGAGATGTATAATTGGACGTTGTCGGCGCAACAGTGAAAACGGAGACCATGACGACGAATGATTTGACCGAGGGGGAGGAGGTAGATGGTGAAGAGGAGAGGACCAAGCACAGAGCCCTGGGGGACTCCTTGGGACAGGGGGGCAGTGGAGGAGGAGTAGTTGTTGATGAAGATAAATTGTTTTCTGTTAGTGAGGTAAGACTGTAACCAGGTGAGGGCATCGCCAGTACAATTAAGGAGAGATTTTAAGCGGGAAAGTAGGATGGAGTGGTTGATGGTGTCGAAAGCAACAGTGAGATTAAGAAGAACAAGAATTGAGAGTAGACCAGAGTCAGATGAGAGGAGGAGGTCGTTGGTCACTTTGAGAAGGGCTGTTTCAGTGCTATACGAGCGTGTGTGTGGGAGGCGGTCAACTATACCGCTACAGGTAACTAATTAGCTTTTAAATGTTAATTAAAAGCACTGAGGTTAGGGGGCGCTAGTGAGCCAGCAGTGGAGTAGGTCGTGTCTGTGGAGGCTCCCGCTAATCAATGCTAAAAGTGTCACAAACTATTATTTTTTCGACCTACATGCGTATATCATTTACATCAGAAGGAAGTTAAGAGTGTAGGGTGACGCTTTGTCCCCAAATTTCTGTTCGAAATGGCGTCTAGCTTACGAAAAATACAGATACTCTGGAGCTAATGCAAAGCTAATCAGGCCGAAAGCCACCGCAGCTAACCCAGAGGAGGCAGCTAGCCTGACTGAAGCCGAGGAACAAAGCACCGACGAGGAGCAGAATATCATCGCAGACTTGTAATCTCAAGTTATTCTGTCTATCAAAGAAGACATCTCATCTGTGATAAAAGAAGAACTCAGGAGAGCACTCGCGGAGGACTTCGGCGCCATCAAGACTGAATTGCAATCAGTAAAGGACGAAATCACTAGCTGCAGAGAAGCTACATGAAAACAGGTGGATGAGGTGAAAGCCACGGTGAAGGACATTGAAAGCGGCCTCTCCACCTGGCGTGATGAAGTAGTGACTCTGCAATCCACGGTATCTGAGCTCAAAAAAGAGCTGAGCGATTTGAGAGCAAAGTGTGAGGATACGGAAAGCAGAATGCGGAGGTCCAACATACGCATAAGCGGAGTCGAGGAAGGCCCAGATACCAGTACTACCGCGGCTGTGTCCAAACTATTGAGAGAGGTCCTTAAAATGAGCAAGGAAGTCATGATTGATCGCTCGCATAGAAGCCTTGGTCCTAAACGCCCAGGAGGGAAGCTGCGAGCCATCATAGCGAAGCTTCATTATGACCAGGACTGCGTTGAGGTGCTCCGCCGTGCCCGTACCCTGGGTCCGCTCAAGCTGAATGGTCAGCCCATCGCCATCTTCCCTGACTTCACCCCGGCCGTCGCACGGGCTCGTGCCGCCTTCACGGAAGCCCGGAGACTTCTCCGTGATCAACCAGGGGTCCGGTACGGCATCGTTTTCCCAGCGCGACTCCGCATCACGCACAATGGAGTGGAAAAGGAGTTTGTGGACGCCGCGGCTGCCGTGAAATACATAAAGAGGCGCGTGCTTAAAGAGGCTCCGAACGTGACGCTGGGGGCCAGTGGTCCATAAGAGGATTTCACCAGCCCATGTTTGTGTATTCTGATTTCTGACCAATCGAGGTAATATTCTCAACTTTTTCTGCAAAGTGGACATTGATTTTCATCATAGTTCTGCACCATAAAGTGACATTTTGCTATTCCCGATGTGTTATATTTGTTCTCACTCTTACAGTTAACAGTAGGTGATTTATAATGAGAGAAGCCTGCTCCGTTCTGGTTTATGGCACCAAACAAGCACTATATGTGTGGATTTATGTGGAAGAGGTTTTGTGGTCATCACGTTCAGGATGACAGAGTTGTACTAAATGTACGAGGGTTGGGGATTTGCCAGACAGGTTTATTTTCAGTTAATATAGTTTTTCTTAAACTTATGTTTTTTTTTTTTTTACCATGTTTTACAATTTTCATTTCTTATTGTTGAATAACTTTCTCACTTTGCAGTATACTGTGAATGGCTGGTTCGAACAGTGGATGTAATGTTAATTTTGTGAGCTGGAATGTCAAATCAATGAACCATCCAGTGAAACGTAACAAAGTTCTTGCTCATTTACATAAACTCAAGGTTGACATAGCTTTTCTTCAGGAAACTCATCTGTGTGTCTGTGATCACTTTAGAATTAAAGGTAGATGGATAGGACAAGTATTCCACTCCAAATTTAACTCCAAGGCAAGAAGAGCTGCAATTGTGATAAATAAATCTTTACCATTTGTAGTTTCTAACGTTGATGCAGACACCGGGGGACGTTTTGTTATTGTAACAGGAAAATGATATGGGGTCCCACTAGTTTTGGTTAATGTCTATGCCCCTAATTGGGATGATGCTACTTTTTTTTCCAATTTCTTCTCACGGCTACCAAATATGTCATCCCATAATATTATAGTTGGAGGTGATTTAAATTGTGTTTTATCTGCTTTGGATCGCAGCTCTCAAAAAACAACTCCGATCTCTAAATCAGCACGAGCAATTCACTCTTTTCTTCACACCTATGGGCTTGCTGATGTCTGGAGGTTTTTAAACCCTACTTCAAGCAAATATTCATTCTTTTCAAATGTTCATAAGTCGTTCTCCCGCATTGATTACCTTCTTTTAGACAAAAAACTTTTACCTTTAGTCACAGACTGTGACTACACAGCTATGGTAATCTCAGATCATTCCCGTTATTCTATCATTGCATTTCCCAAATATTCATGCTAATTATCGGCCATGGAGATTTAATCCACTACTGCTTGCAGATGAAGAATTTACAAATTTCATACAATCTCAAATAAACTATTTGTTGATATTAATCAAACTCCAGAGGTTTCTCCTTTTATCCTTGCCTCTGACTATGCATCAAGCTGTAATTTCTTTGATCCTTAAAAAGGATAAAGACCATTTAGATTGTAGTTCATAGCGTCCAATTTCATTGCTAAATACAGATACTAAGATTCTCGCCAAAGTCTTGGCTCTTCGGTTAGAAAAATATCTGCCATCCATCATCTCACCCGATCAAACAGGATTCATTAAAAATAGATACTCCTTCTTCAATATTAGACGTTTATTAAATATAATTTATAGTAAATCTGAAAATGAAGCACTCGAAGCAGTAATCTCACTTGATGCTGAGAAGGCGTTTGATCGGGTGAGGTGGGACTTTCTTTTTTATGCATTACAAAAGTTTTGATTTGGAAGAAATTTCATTTCCTGGCTTGAGGTTCTTTACTCCTCCCCCCTGGCAGCCGTTCAAACTAATAACCATTTATCTTCTTATTTCCAACTACAGTGTGGAAAAAGACAGGGCTGCCCGCTGTCTCCACTTATCTTTGCTTTGGCTATTGAGCCTCTTGCCATTGCTTTGAGACAATGTACCGACTATGCAGGAATATATCGTGACACTACTGAACATAAAGTCTCGCTTTATGCAGATGATATGCTCCTGTTCATCTCAAACCCGTCGGAAAGTCTGCCAACAGTTCTTGACCTGTTGGAACAATTTGGAGCAATATCTGGTTATAAGGTAAATTATGAAAAGATTGAAGCAATGCTAATTGGAAAGAGATCAGGAGACTTATTGACAATTTTTGCCCCTTTTAAACCTAGTCGCAATAAATTTAAATACTTGGGAATTTGGATCACGCATAATCATAAGGATCTATATAAATCTAACTATCAAGTATTACTTTTAAAGCTAAAGCAGGATTTTGCAAGGTGGGAGTTGCTGCCTCTTTCGCTCGGAGGTAGAATAAATATCATTAAAATGTCTGTCTTTCCTAAATTTCTATATTTGTTCCAATGTCTTCCAATTTTCTTGACAAAGTCTTTTTTTACTAATCTGAGCAGCCAAATATCTTTTATTTGGAATAAAAAAACCACCAAGATTAAAACTAAGTGTATTACAAAACCCTCGGAGCGCTGGAGGCTTGGCACTCCCAAACCTTTTGTTCTACTATTGGGCATCTAATGTCAGGACGATGTTATACTGGACCCTGGATCATGACAATTCACCATCATGGGCGATACAAGAGAAAATGTCTGTGGACCATGTTACACTGCCATCCTTACTTTGTGCCAGATTACCATTAGCAAGACCTGTGTCCCACTATACCTCAAACCCTCTTGTTATCTATTCACTCAAACTGTGGTTCCAGTTCAGGAGACACTTCAAACTGGTTGATCTATCCCTTATTGCTCCTCCTCAGAGACAACTTCCATCATTAACAGATGAGGCATTCAACATCTGGAAAAACTGTGGAATAACTTCTTTGTATAAACTCTACAGTGATGACGTCTTCTGCTCTTTTGAACAATTGGTTTCTAAATTTGACCTGCCACGGTCACACTTTTACAGGTACTTACAACTTAGGGATTTTGTGGTGTGTAATACTGACGCCTTTCCTTCTTGTCCACCTCACTCTCTTTTAGATGATATCTTTAAGATAAAACCAGATGCCAAACGTGCTATAAGTCTGACCTATCAGTTATTAAATGAATATAAGATGGCTTCATTGCAGCCACTTAAATGTAAATGGAAGGAAGATCTGGGTAAACACATTTCAACTGAGAGTTGGAATAAAATAATTGAGGGAATTTTCACTTCGTCCATCTGCCTCAGACACATGGTTATTCAAGTTAAGGTGGTACACCGCCTCCACTGGTCAAAAACCAAGCTAAGTAAGATAAAGGATGGGTTTGACCCTACTTGTGACCGCTGTAAGCAGGAGCCTGGCTCTTTATTGCATATGTTTTGGACTTGCTCAAAATTGCATAACTTCTGGAATAGTATATTCCAAGTCCTCTCTAAAGCATGTGGTAAGGCACTGGCCCCTTGCCCATTTATTACAATCTTTGGTGTGAGTTTAAATCCACAATTGACCAAGGCCCAGGCTAGACTGATTGCATTCTGTACACTTATGGCTCGTAGGAGGATCTTGCTGGGCTGGAAGGATCCACAGCTTTGGACTTTGGGTCAGAGATGTCATGTATTACACACAGCTCGAAAAAAATCAGATACACAACAAAAGGCTCAGTTAAAAAATTTCACGAAATTTGGGACCCTTTTCTTGCCTATTTTCAAAAGATGGACGCAAGTGAGATTGTTTAATAGCGATGTGTAAGGAAAAACTATTCTAGAACTGTTAACTACATTATATTTCTACGTATATTTTGACTTATTTTATTTTACTAATAGTGGTAATATTGTCAATATTATTTTTGTATTTATGTATCCTGTTTAACCTGTCTGGCTTGTTATGTGTTGACTGTGGGGTTCGGGGAGGGAAGAAAAGAGGGAAAAAAAACATTGGTGATTTCCTAACATTGTAAAACTGAATCTTAAATAAATAAATGTTACGGGTCCCAAGGATGAAGGACCACAATAGCAAATAAAAGTACCTGTATAATGCAGGTGAAACAGAGAAGTCAGGACACGATACATCATCACAATCACATGACCACTACATATTTCCTTAGTCCAGTTTCCTGATTTTACACACATTTTGCTAATTATATAATTTCCCATAACTCACATTTACATCATCTCTCATCACTCAAGATACAATTCAGTTTTAACCAATAAACAATACTGTTTATAAATAACCCATTCTATACATACAGTGCACATACTTTGTTTCAGGATAACCTATTTATCATCATTTACTACATAAGTTCACAGTTTTCATGCATTTTGGCATGTAATAAACCTTTTGTCTCTCTCAAGGGGCTGGACTTAAGGATTAAAGTTTGTGATATGTATTATTATTGTCAACAAAACAGAACTGTGAAACATAAGACATACTATGTAACTACTATACTGTTAACTAGGTGAAACGGGCGTCTATTCTGAGCCAAAATGGCGGCTGCTGCTGCACTTTGCCTGTCTGGTTTGAGCCAAAATGGCGGCTGCCGATTGAACTTTGAGTCTTTAAAACTACACATAACTGGGCTAAACATGCTCTAAGCTTCACTTAACACCTCCAGTGATAACAATGTTTACTTATACTCTACATTCTGTAGTGCTTGGAACATTTACTGACCTGTATAATGCAGGTGAAACAGAGAAGTCAGTACACGATCTGTGCTCACAGCTCTCCAGAATACTTCTGAAGAGACAGGGGAAAGCGCCACCACTTTACCTGTCCCTAGAGGAACTAGTTCCCACACAGAAGTTCCACTCCTCATTACTTTTGATGGAATTATAGTAAAAGCACCCAAATGTTCACAATAAAAAAACTATAAATAAAAACATTAAAAAAAATATACCAAAGCTATGGATATTTCAGCTCTTACACATAAATTGTGGCTGACCGATTTTTGGGAATGCCACACAAACCTTGAATAAAAAATAAATTAAAAAAAAGCAGTGAGGTTAAACTCTGATGCCTTCCAACCTTCTCTAGTTGCCTCTACCTCTGTGGACATAGATCACTGTCTTAGAGGGACTAGATCACAAGTGAACTGGTGAGTGTTTGCTAAAGTGCTAAATGTTAGCATCTACTTAGCCTTCACTGATGTTTATGTGAAATCAACCATATAAGCTGGTGCTGGCTGATCATGGTTGTATCTCCAATACACTATATGCAATTGAAGATGTATTGTATCATGACCTGTGGTGCTTAAAGATATATTTATATGAATTACATTTGAATGATTACTCATTAAATGAAAAACAGTTGAAATCTAAATGAAATGGTTGAAATACTATTTTATTGATGAAATATTGATTGTTGTACAACACAGAATTATGAGAGTACTTTTGATAAATTAATGGAATTATCTGCTGAGATGTGAATCATGTACATGACGAAATGATGTGATAATTATGGTTATTTACTATGATTACCTGAATATGAAAATGAATTGTATTATTCGTATGGTGGTGAGTTAGAAGGTTGTGAGCTTAATGATCAAAGGACACAACGTGTGAGTTCTACCAATCCAGTAGGAGGCAATGTAGCCACACACACACACACACACACACACACACACACACACACACACACACACACACACACACACACACACACACACACACACACACACACACACACACACACACACACACACACACACACACACACACACACCTCTTTGTGAGTCAACTGTTTCTGGGTCTCAGTAAGCGCTGCCCTTTGTGTGGGTGAAGTGTTGGATACCTGGAATAAATCATCCTTTGGATAGAAAGACTTTGAACACGTTGGAACTATTGGACATTTTCAACTACTTTGTATAAATTGTAAATACTTGTAAATATGTATCACATAATATAATTGACTTCAGCATAAAAAGCCTGTGTCTGTGTCTCTTTAAACACTTCCCTTTCCTCCCAGAGCTGAACTAAAATCTTCTGAATCTAGTCCATTGCCATATATTACATATCATAGCAAAAGAGAATCAATTAAACCTGTTACATATGTTTTAATTCATATTTCAGCCCAAGGTTCCTTTTTCAATACAGATATGGGAAATAACACCAAAATTCCATATATTCATAATAAAACTTAATAAATCTTCCCCATGTGACCAAACCATAACACTGCATTTTTATTTTTTCTATTCATTATTTAATAATGATGACATGTATGGTGACCATACGTCTGGTTTTAGACATGTCCTCTTTTGTTTTCACGTGGTGTCAGGGCTGTGTGGGGATATTTTACACATTTCTGGGTTTCCCAGGGACTTTGAACGCATCTCGAGGCATGCGTTAATTTAAAAGACGTACATCCACAAAAATGTGTTCTATCTGTCACCTGCAGTCACAGATTTTTTATGATATAGATATAGAATCAACTGCTTTGTAACAAACAAAATGATAAAATGTGTTACCATTGTTATTTTGATTTAAAAAACAATCAGAAATACACCAAACTTGGGCCCAGACTATGGCTGGAAGAAAAAAAACAGGTCCATCAGGACCACCGGATCCACCAGAGGAGGAGTAATAACAGGAACAATGACTGCAGATGAGAACACATCCAACACAACAACAACAAAAGAAACCTGTATTGTGTACTGTAGAACTAACACATTGTTTTTATGTGAGGAAACCTGCACCTCAGTGTCTGTCTTGAGATATTGGAGATACTTTTTTAAAATTAATTGATAAATAAAGACACATTACTGTTTGTCTTTCAGAGTACAGTCTGTGCAGAAACTGTAGTTTAACGTATATGACTCGTAGGAAGCATTAAAATGATAATGAATCTTTTCAGTGATGAACAAAATCTGCCTCCTGCAGCAGTCGAGAGTTTAGATCCTTTCTCTGTCGCACTCGTTTCCTCTTTCTTTGCACTTTGAATAAATAATGTGAATTTATTTAGGATAGATTCTCTTTTCTGTTTGTCTATTGAAGAATCACTGAACAATTGGTAACAATTTCAGAATTTTTGGAGACCAAAGTGCATGTGATAATTATTGAAATGTGGTGAAACGACCCTTGTGTTAACAATGACCTTCCTTCAGTGAAGGCCTTTTCTGGTAAAAACACTGACCACATCACAATTTCTGATGCATCCACTACGCTTTTAGAAATCCAACGTAAAAGTATTTGGGGAGGTGAAAAAGAATGTGTTAATCTGTGTGTTAATTTATTATTGACAAATATGAATCAATATTTACATTTCCAAAGATCAATTATGACATTCTGTGAAGCTCATTAACATTACAACAAAGCTGAGAATGTGAGTACAGTATAATTTAAATGTTTGGGGTCTAAAACTTCAAACTTGTGAAATATTAAATTTGCACAGTTTATTTATGATAAACTAATGTCAAATGTTTCAATTTTCTAAATAAATGTTGCTGGTCTCTCTTTAAAACAGATGAACATGATGTGTTAGAGCAGATATGAACAACTTTAATCAGAAATAAGGGTAAAAAAAGAAAAATCTATTTAGTTTATTTAGTTACTATCATGTTTAAAATGTAAATAATGTATATATAATAATTGCTCCACTATTTTTGAATCTGTCAAACACCTTTAATGGTTGGTTTTCTTTAACTCTATGACAAAGTTGTTTATGATGTATATGCAAACACTCATCTCACGTCATATATTTAAATCCAGCTTCAGGTCGTCCAGTTTGTTTTCCAGGGAAAAGACATTAGAACACAGGATGGAAGGAAGCGGCGTTTTTTGAGGATTAGCTTTTAGCTTGGTCGCGAGCCCCGCTCGGCATCCCTGCTCCTGCTTCTGATCACACCGCTTATGTCTCCTCTGCTGGTACGAGACTCCACTGCTTCACAGGCTGCTGGTTGTAGCTGGCTCCGTAGGAGGTCCAGATCTTCACATCTACCGGACTATAACTCTTTGTTTAGCCTAAATCTAAGATTTCCTGGTGGTCGTATTGTATTTTATAGTAACTACGCTGCAGATTCACTGAGAAATGATTAGAGGTGACTGAGTTATCTGCTGATATATATCTGTTGCTAACACGAGCCTCTACAGACGCAGCCTGTAGAGATTTTATAGGATACATGGGGTGAAGCTGCCCCGTGTAGTTAGTACCACCAACTCTACAAACTTCTAGAAGATTGAAGGTCTTCTGCTGTGTGTGGGCTTGGTGAAATCCAGGTAGTAGATGATATATGCCTGAGACGGCGTTGTTCAGGGACGACTTCTTCTTCCTGTGTTTTATGGCAGGTGACACTCTCAGGGATGGCTCTGCTGTAAATAGGCTTATACTCAAAAAGGTACTACAGGTTGGCCAGGCCAGCAATATTTATTAATGTTTATATAACTATAATCTAAAAATTAAACACCTCATATAACATGACAGCTAAGGACATGTTTCTTAACACTCATATTAAGATTTTAAGTATTTCAAACATATTTAAAAACTGAAAATGTACAATATTTCTATATATTGCACCTTTAATAAGGTTCCTCCTGTCAGGGTTTGGTGTAGGTGTGGACCTAAACACAGAGAAAGATGGAGGCAGAATGCAGGCGTAGCATTCCTGGAAACAGTCCATGTTTATTCCAAACTAAAAAAGTCAAAGGGCAGCACAAAGAAACCAGGGAACAAACACAGCAGGACATGAGGAAGGTAGACATTGACAATGAACCAGCAAACATTCAGTGTTCAAGCACTCAGCTAAATAGTAGAGGAGGCCTGATTGGGAACGGGCCACACCTGGGTGGAAACATGAGGGAGCTAATCAGTCACAAACCAAGCACACAGACATCACTGTGGGGTGGAGCCTCAAGCAGGAAACCCTGGAACACAGAGACAAGAGTTCCAGTAGAAAACAGAATAAACAAAGACTCAGAACACAAGGACTAAACACAAACTAAACAGAAGCTGACACCTCCATCCTGTTTAAAATACTGATGATTCAGCAGAATGGCTTTGAGCCTGCTGGACACAAACAGCTTGGGTCAGTCCTTTTTTTACTGGTTACATGATGAATTATCAATGAAGAGAGACTGTTTCACTTTAATCTAATCCTCTATCATTAACCTTCTAAATGAATCCTTTAGAAATCATTTTTTAACGTTCTGACCAACAGTGTGCATTAGTTTGAGCTCTACTTCTCCCACTGATCAGTTGATGTCTCCACTACTGACCTGAGGGCCATTGTTGGGGTGTTGGGAAGCATCAGTAGACAGTCCCGTGTCTGACGCTCACTGT
>NW_021145100.1:133453-160586 GCF_900634775.1 Gouania willdenowi
TCTCTAACCTAAATGACCTCTCTCTTAACGCCCTCTCCAACCTCTCTCCAACCGAGCATGCCAGACCCCCACCGGCAGTCTATGCCTATTGCATCTTAACTATGAGCTATGAGCTGGTTCCTAACTAAAAGCTTTACCAAAGAGGAATGTTTTGAGCCTAACCTTAAAGGTAGAGAGGGTGTCTGCCCCCCGAACCGTGGTTGGTAGATGGTTCCAGAGAAGTGGGGCCTGATAACTGAAAGCTCTTCCTCCTATACTACTTTTAGAGACAAATGGAACAACGAGTAGTCCAGCATTTTGAGAGCGTAGTGTTCTGGGGGGATTGTATGGCACTACAAGCTCCTTGAGATAGACTGGTGCCTGTCCATTTAGGGCTTTATAAGTGAGAAGAAGAATCTTGAATTCTATTCTATATTTCATGGGAAGCCAATGCAGAGAGGCTAATACAGGAGTAATGTGATCTTTAACCTAAATTGTTCTGGGATTATTCATCAATAAATTGGTTTTTGTCCTACTTGCTGATTTATTAAGATGTTAAAAAGAAGCTTCTTTACTGACAGTCATTCTAGATTTTTGGCTATTTGTGAATTTTCTTCCAGGTTTGGGAATGATTAACAGTTTAGATATTCTTTATCTGTGTTTATTGTATACGTATTCATACCTTGTCCTTTCTGACTCATACACTAACATTTACAACACATGAAAGCAGGTTTATGGTCCTTGATTAATATCTGGCCAGTATGGGGTTTGAACCCATGACCTTGGTGTTATTAGCACCACGCTCTGACCAGCTGAGCTAACTGGCCTATGAAGCTGCAAAAATGTGTAAAAATATGGTTGAGTTTAAACGATCACGGTTCTAAACACCCAGAAAGTTGGCAGGTGAAAATTCAGCAGTACTCATCCCTTCGCTTAAAGCTGCAGTATGTTTTTTTTTTTTTTTTTATGTTATTTGGTCAAAAGTCCATAATCATCTTTGAGCATATTGTAATATTGTAAAGTGTTCTGAGTAGACAGTGAATCTCTTCTCCAGGCTCTGAAAATAAAGTTTATCAATACAGGATGGATGTCAGCCAATCAGAGGTCTTTCTACCAACACAGCAATCTTATGAGCTGTTTTAAGCATTACTATTGGCTGCTGGAGCTGCTCATTAAAAATCAACGTGTGTTCTTGATCTGAGAGTAGATAAAGTCCCATGGCTTTATATTCCAGCAGAAATCTCTAACGTGACTTTTGTCAAATCAAGAGGAAAAATGAAGACTGAGGTGGAGAAGCAACAGAATAAAGGCACAAACATGTTCATGAGGAACAGAGTCACAGAGGTTCCTCTGACTCTGTGTGTGTGGTGGACTTCACTTGATCTGCTTTCAGTCCGTGCACAGTCTGCCCTGAGTCAGAGAGAGAGTGATAACAAACGAGATAAATAGCTTGTAAAACTAAGAGAAACATTATCTAAGGTGGAGACAGAGAACAGACACATTTCATCTGCAGTGTGGAGTGTGTCTGCTCTGATCATCACACACACACACACACACACACACACAAGGCCTTATGGTTCTCCCGACCGGCTGTAGGTCGAGGCAATTCTTGGTAGTGAGGGCCAATCAGCTCTCAACTTGTCACCAAGAATTAACCAAGAATTGAGCCCGTCCACCAATCGCTTCCCGAAGTCCCGCCCCACAGCAACCAAGAATTGACCAATCAGAGGACTTCCATCATTCTTAGCCAGCGGACTTGGAAAATTACCGGAGATTTCACTGTACCACAGCATCGCTCAACATTACATCGATTTTTACAAGGTAAGTGCAATGAACTAAGTAATTTGTGTTTTTAAAACCCTTTTTTAAAAATGAATTGGCAGGGTGTCTGTCTAGCGAGAGCCATTTTATTATAGTCACGCTCGTAATTACGACGCTTTTACCTGGCACAACCCCCCACTACCTGTTTTTCTGGGGTTGTTTCGGCACTTAAACTCGTTGTTTATAGTGCTTCAAGTCATGGCAAAGTGTTAAGATTTATTTTCCAGTGGTAGTTTAATTTATTAATGAACGTAATGTTACAAACGGAAGTGTGTAATTTATTTTTTTTTTGGTACGCGGTTACTGTTACTACTGTAACTTAGCACGCCTACTTTAGTTCTGTTACTTTTACAACTGTCTTAAACTGTGTTCCATTTATTTGTAGATTTGTGTATCAAACATTCATTCAGTCAGTCAGTCAGTCAGTCAGCTCGTAATTACGACACTTTTACCTAGCCCAACCCCCCACTCTACCTGTTTTTCTGGGGTTGTTTTCACACAAACTCGTTGTTTATAGTGCTTTAAGTCACGGCAAAGTGTTAAGATTTATTTTCCAGTGGTAGCTTAATTCATCAATTAACGTAATGTTACAAACGGAAGCGTGTATTATTTATTTACTGTGTTCTTAAACTGTGTTCCACTTATTTGTAGATTTGTGTATCAAACATTCAGTCAGTCAGTCAGTCAGTCAGTCAGTCAGTCAGTCAGTCAGTCAGTCAGTCAGTCAATCGTTTATTCATTCATTTCCTCCTGATAGGGCAAATGTGTGTAGATAATTCAGTACTTTTTTATATTTATTTGAGGTTAGCATCTAGCTCCTCCTTTTTCTTTTAACAAGTTTGCTAATTAAAAACTTAGCTGTGTTAGGAATAACATGTTAATTCTAAGTCAGCGTGTGTACATAGTGTATGCAAATATTTACTGTTAATTAAACATTATCTGCTCAACTACTACAACTAAGCAACTGCTGAAATGCCTATTCAGTCTTTTTTATTTCTTTGTCAAACAGATGGAACCCCACTTTTTTAGATGGGCTGATGGTAGCTTAAAAATATCTGACTCCTTTGAGGCAATGGAAATAAAAAAGGCTAATAAGGGAAAGCCATGGATGCGACCCTTGTCCCCGGAGGCTGTGATGGATAAGGCTCGAAGCAACCTGCTGGAGCACAAAGGAGATCCATCCAACAGAAAACACTTACTGGGTTTCTTTGAAATCCAGTTTGGTGTTTTCCGCGGACAGACCTTCAAGTGGGTGCTGGAGAATGCTCTCGGGTATGCTGCTTACCTTGTGGCTGCTATGAGGAGGGATCCCACAGGAGGCAGCAAGGATTCAACAGATCATGCCCATAATAAGCAGTGTTTCAGGGAGTATGTGGAGCTCTTTCCTTCAGGCAATATTGCTGTTGCTATGAAGGAAGAGCAGTATGTTGAGAAAAAGTCTCAGCAGACAGTCACCACACAACAGAGCTCTATTCAGAGTAAAGGATCACAGCCTTCTCCTAAGAAATGCTCCTCTGTTGCCTCCCTGTCCTCCCTCTTGGTCAGGAAAGGCGAGCAAAACTTAACCAAGATGGTGAAAAGGCTGGTGTCTCCAATGAAAGTCAGACCATGTATGTAACATGTAATCACATGTTACATACATACATACATTAATTTCTTATTTGTCTGCCATTCAGTAGTTGTGATGCTTTTTCTTTTTCTTTTTTTGGTAGCTTTGACGCAGCCACGTACGCAGCCCTCGTCCACCATCAGTAGCCCCACCGCTTCAACTCCTCCCGCCTCTGTACCCTCATCGTCCTTTGTGGAGGAAACTCCATCCACCTCTGCAGTCCCGGGACCCTCCTCTGCCCCTGGACGCTCCTCATCTGCCCCCGGCAAACCTGTGTCTGAGCCTGATGACATCACTTTGCTGGCAGAGGTCTTAAGATGGGAAGAGGCCCAAACGACAAGTTAGTCAACATTACATTATTTAAAAAAATATCAGTCTTTGATCATTGATTTTATTTATTCTTTTAGTTTTTCCATTTACATTATAAATGAAACATAAATGTATATTATGTACCTCCTTTGTATTAATGTCTTTTACATTCATATGTTATTTCAGAAGCTTTCAAATATTTTGTTTATGTTGATATTGGCTTTTAATTTTTCATCTATGTTTTTTGCATTTTTTTGTGCGTGTTTTAGCACAGAGAGTCTGTCTTCCAGCTGGCTGGATAAAGACGCTCCCTGAAGTAGACCAGAAGTGGATGTCAAAGCAGCTCCTTCACCTGCTGTGACCGCTCTGCCCCCCCATTCCACACAAACAGTTTCTCCTGCAGAACAGTCTAGTGAGTTTTACACAACTGTTTCTAAAATCTCACGTTTTGCTTATTTTTTTAAATTTAAAATGTTTTACTCTAAATACTTGTCTTTTTCTTTTAGCATTAGCGCCATCTACTGATCCATCTCCACACTCCTCCTCATGCCATGTAAGAAGTTGTTTACCTTAAAGAAAAAAAAAGAAAAGTTGCAATAGCTTGGATTGATGAGTGTGCACTGCTGTCATCAGTGGTTCTTTTTTCTTGTTTTTGTTTTTGTTAGGGTTCAGTTGGCCCTGATCACATTGAAGGGTATGGCGCAGTGCAGGATCTGGCTGATTACTTGGCTGGACTAAGAGACCACCGTCTTGCGCTGACTCAGGAGGAATGTAGTCAGGTCATTGCTCTGTGGCAGGAACTGGGGGAGGATGACAAAAAAAAAACTGTCTACCCAGCTCGACACCAGACCAGCCTGAGCAAGGGACGATTCCGGGCTACGAAGAAGATTGTGGCTCCAGGTGTGGAGAGCACCAAAAGGTGAATTAAACTAGGAAAACACAATATCTGGGTTATGTAAAAAAAAGTTAAATATAATGTAAGTCACACATTATTGTAATGTTTTTAAAGCATACATTATTTTTAACTGCAGGTCTTTCATCGGGGCTCACAGTCCTGCACAGTGGCCCGACTGCAACAGAGTGGTTGAGGCCATCTTTGTCAAGCTTTTTGCATCTACCCGAGCACTGTGCGCTGTGAGGGAAAGAAGCTGTCAAGATACACTGTGGCAGGGGTCACCAACGTGGTGCCCGCGGGCACCAGGTCGCCCGTAAGGACCAGATGAGTCGCCCGCTGGCCTGTTCTAAAAATAGCTCAAATAGCAGCACTTACCAGTGAGCTTTTATATATATAGATTTATTTATTTAGCTATTCTTGTTTAAATCACACTTACATGTAACTTAGAAATGACAATACATATATATAAACACTTAAAATGTAAAGTGTTTTTTGTGTTTAATACATACTTGCCAACCCTCCCGATTTTCCCGGGAAACTCCCGACATTGTCCGGGCGGACCATCCTTCACTGAGCGTCGTTTCCAGCCGGACAATAATAACGATTACACCGCATACGATTACACCTCTTCTTATGCGGTGTAATTATATTATTGTAATAATAATATTGTTGTAATAATAATAACGATTACACCGCATACGATTACACCTCTTCTTATGCGGTGTAATTATATTATTGTAATAATAATATTGTTGTAATAATAATAACGATTACACCGCATAAGAAGAGGTGTAATCGTTATTATTGTCCGGCCGGAAACGACGCTCAGTGAAGGATGGTCCGCCCGGACAATGTCAGTGAGGAAATCGGGAGAAAATCAAATCCAACCATGTGTAGGGAAGTGTTTCTGTTATGGTTATAGCCGTTGTTGTATAGGCTATGTTTAATTTTCCTTTTGTTGATTATTTTTATTTCAAGCATACATTGCATAGATTGATGGATAATTTATGCAATGTATGCCTTTTTTGTTTAATTTTATGTTATTTATTTTATTTATTCTACTACTACCACCATTTACCATTTGCACGGGTACTGTGGAATTTGTTCTTTACTTTATATGTGTTTTTCAAATAAAAGAACACTGTGAAATTGAATTATTTCATTTTCTCTTTAAAAAGCAAACTACCCCCCCCGCTCTTTTGAAAATAACATAGAGTTAAAGGTAAATTGAGCAAATTGGCTATTTCTGGCAATTTATTTAGGTGTGTATCAAACTGGTAGCCCTTCGCATTAATCAGTATCCAAGAAGTAGCTCTTGGTTTCAAAAAGGTTGGTGACCCCTGCACTGTGGTGATACGCGCTTACAAAAACATCAGGGAGTGCGTAGTCACAAACGCCAGGCTGATGAGCGAGACCACTATACAGCTGCCTGAAGTAAATGCTGCAACAGTTTCACAGTGGTGAGTAGGATTTATATAAATATACATATTTTATGTAGAGCTGATTTTGTTGACCACTAATTATGAGACTTTTTTTTGTTGTTTATGAAACTTTATTACATATTCCAGATTAAGGCCTCGGGGACATATTTGTCTTATGTAAATCACATCAAAAGCAAGATTACATTTTTTTGTGCATTTTACAATGTAGAAACTTTTGTTTTCATATAAATTATTTTGTGTTTTCATAGGTACTGCAGGCGGTGCAAGGCACAGGAGCAGGATATTTTAAAGCAGGGTCTTCCAGCTTTACAGGCCCCAATGGCAGCTCCATCAAGACTTCCACCTGCCCTGCAGAAAGGACAAACTTTTACATTTGGCTCTTTAGCTCAGCCTCATCCTTTTGTGCTGCCACCGAACACTGCTGGGCAGGCACAACTTAAAGGAAGGCCACCATCTCAGCCACCACCACCACCACAGACATTGCTCTTTTTTCATCCTGTTCCACCTGCCCCTCCAAAACCCATAATTACTTCCCCTCTAACATTTCAGACACAGGTAACACCTCAAGCGGTTCCCTACACCACACAGCAGTATAGGAAAAGACAAATGGAGGCAGAGCAGTCAGGTATTTTTAAAAGAAAATACACCAAAAAGAAAGACACTATAGTTTGCAGCAAGTGCAAAAAGTACAGGAACCCTCCTACACATCGCCAGTATTTTGGCAACTGGTATTGTGAAGAGACTGAGACTCAGTCCTATGATGAGTGGAGGGCTTTACTGGAGGAGCGCAATTATGGCAAAAAGTAAATAAAGTGGGAAATGAGGAACCTCTTTCCTCCACTCTCATCACAGGGCTGAATTTGCTATTTGTAAAATAGTTTGTAAATTTGTAAATAACTGTAAATAATAGATATTTTTAAGTATTTTAAGTATATTTAAGTATTTTATATCTGTTTGTTGTTGGGAATTTTTCTATTTTATACTTGTTGGGGGTGGGAGGTGGTGGTGATATTATTTATAGTTAATATTGTTATTGTGATTTGTGAATGGTTGTTTTCTCTGTATTAAAGATATTACATTTTTTTTTTAACAATTTCCTTTTTTAATCTGGCATTAAAAACTACAGTGTTTGGATTATCATATCTACATCTGAACTCATTGAACTCAGGAGGGCTTGACAGGGTTTTTCAACCCTTTAATGCTGTGCAGTAACATCTAATTAAAAGCTGTTTTCTAGTATATACATTGGTTAAGATGGTGTTTCTTTAATGAACAGTTTCAATGGACAAGAGTAAGTCTGAGGGATGAATATAGTTTATATATATATATACATACATACATATATGTATATATATCTACAGATATATATATGTTAGATTTATATATATATAAATTTAATATATAGATATGTATTAATATATATATAAATCTAATATATATATATATATATATATATATATATATATATATATATATATATATATATATATATATATATATAAACTATATTCATCCCTCAGACTTACTCTTGTCCATTGAAACTGTTCATTAAAAAAACACCATCTTAACCAATGTATATACTAGAAAACAGCTTTTAATTAGATGTTACTGCACAGCATGTGATTTGTCTGTGTCTGTGTGTGCGTGTCTGGCGATCTCTGGTTAATTATGTTTGTATGATAGTTTTGCATAAACGTACAGTTTGCTGATGGCTTTACAGTGATGTACAGGTGATAACCAGTGACTGTATATGTGATAACCTGGGATTAAGCAGGATCGAACCCGGTATCTACGGTATTGTTTTCAGATTTATTGTAGCCTTACCTGGACTAACAGGTCATGGCCTCCAGTCAGACTGATGACTATGGGAGAGATTTGTCTCAAAAACATTCACAAATAGATTCACAATTTTTACATGTGTTTTTCAAATCCACAAATATATTTACAATTTTGACATGTACTTCTTAGATTTTCACGTTTTTCAGATTTTCACATGTTTTTCAGATCCACAAATACATCAACAATTTACACACGTGTTTTCTCATTTATGTGTGTATTTATCATGAATTATCATGTGTAAATCCTCAACTGTGATTGTGGATTGAGCAAAGTACGTTTGTGGATCGGCCCGGAAATATAAAGAGAACCAATATTACAAATTTGGAAATATAAAAACAATCAATAATAAAAATGTGGAAATATAATGAGAATCAAAAAATAAAAAAATATACAAAAGTAGTATATTTGTTTTCCATTTTGTGCTTTTTCTGTTTTGTCTTTGTCTTTTCCGTTTGTGTTTTGACATTGCTTTTAGTTCAATGACTCAAGCTGTCGGTAAAAGCAAAGGTCAATTCAATGGTCATTCTGCCCAGGCTGACTAGTCGATACCTGATCACATGATTCCTCTTTTCTTGGAGGGAAAGTTAAAAATGGGAGACGTGGATGAATTGAGAAGAGGCGTTCAACGACAGTTATTTGCAATATCTCGGTATGTGGAGGAAAATTCTCCAACGGACTATATTACATATTACATAATGCATATTAGGTATTCAGCCCTAATTAGCAGCCACAGCCAAAGTTAGCCCCTGCTATGGGCAGACCTGTGTTCAGCTCACACAAACAGACAGATTAGAGCTCAGACACACAGTGTGTCCCAGAGCAGGGATTAGGATGATCCATGGTCTTCTTAAATCACAGGGTGTACAATTGCAAAGTGAGTATTGATGCTGGATTTTTCCTGATCAAAGATGCAATTTAAAATGTACCAAGTATATAATTGACCCAATGGAAATAAATGTAGAAGTGTTACATCAATGAAATATTTCAATATTTTCTTTGAAATGCTGTTAATAAAGATTTCCTTTGCAGACAGGTTCCTGGGCCCTGGTAGTCCTCAGTGTTTAGAGCTATAAGGACAACTTCAGGGCCTGAAGACCTGTCAATGAAATAAAAACATTTATATCATTGTAATAACAAACCATGCATTGCTGTCTTAAAAAGATTGTACTTCTTGTAGTGTTGACTTTTGACAACATGTGCAGACAAGGTCAAATAAATAAATAAATAAATGAAGACCTGTCAGAGACAGTTTAAATGGTAGCATGGTAATACAGTAATAGATCCTTTTATAAATGCTCCTTGCATTGTGTTTCTGGATATACAGGAATGAAAAACTTGAAATAAGAAGCAACAATTATGGTTATGTCATTGGCAGTGATAGAACTTCTAACAATAATAAATTCAAATGTGCTATTGTGAGCAGCTAGACAGATAGAAGTACTACTTTTAAAAACATTAGGACTGTAGGTTGAATATTTTAGAAGTTATGACAATGTGTTGACAAAGAGTTGAAGGTAAAGCTGTCCCTCTACTCTAGAAGTTGGTCAAAGCTAAACATGGAACTCATTGAAGGGCTGTGAGTCAAAAACGGTTAAAGATACAGAAAAGTTGAAGGTATTCACTAAAAATGAACAAAAAAGCTGAACATTTTAAAAGTTGAAATGGGTTTAAGAACTGCTGACCAGTGGAACATTACATTTTCATTAAAATTAATTAAAAAGTTGAATAGTTTTAAAAGTTGAAAAGTTATTAAAAAACTCAAATTGAAAATGACAAAACACCACAAATACATCTAAAGTGTAGTCTGTAAATCTGCCTTCATCTACATTTTAGTTTCTATAATCAACATCAGATGATGCGTCATACTGTCTTGCCAGCAGATAGCGGTCCACCTGATCTGATACATGCTCGGTAACAGAATATCGTTCTGAACAAATTCTAAAGCAATGTGAAATTAACAATAAATATGCAATGTGTTGACTTGTATATAAACTGTAAGTATATTAAATAAACACATGTGCTTCATATACACATTTATGTTTTTATTTTGGCTGTTTTCTAATTTAGGAATTAGGGCTGAGCAAAAAATTGAGATTCAAGATGTATCAAGTTTTCTTTTTTGGCGATATAGAAAACTATAATATTTCATATATCAATATATATTATAGCTTATTATGTATCAAAATTCTAGTTTTAAGAGTCGCTGCTTTTACTTCTCAGAACAACATGTAAAGCTCAGTTAGATGATTAATAAGTGTCACATATTGATCAGCTGTTTATTAATAAATGAGCCTGTGTAACATTTTGCATCAGCAAATTTAACCCAGAATTTTCTTTCTGATCAGACTTTATTTGATAAAATTATCTAGATTTATATCATAAATCATCATTTAGATAAAATATATTGAGATATGAGTGTTGGTCCATATCACCAGCCCCAGTAGGAATGTTCAAAACATTTAAATGTTAATAAAGGTCGACCTATCAGATCAGATCAGAATACTGGAGCTTAGTTGGGAGGGTGGGACGGATCGTAGTGGGCGTCAGAAAATTTCCCTTATTTTCAAATCCAAAAGTTGACAGATATGATCTAAGAGAACCAGAACTGAGATCAACCTTCTGTCTGAGGTTAAGAGAAGATCATTGGTTACTTTTACTAAGACAGTCTCTGTGCTGTGATTGGCTCTAAAGCCAGACTGAAAGCTCTGTATAAATTGTTCCTAAGTAGGTGATCACATAGTTGACCTGTGATGACTTTTTCAAACATTTTGGAAACTAAAGGGAGATTAGATATTGGTCTATAATTGGACAAGTCATTTTTATGGAGAGGTTTGATTACAGTGGTTTTAAAGGTCTGTGGTACATAACCTGTTACTATAGATGTGTTAATACAGTTCATCATATTATTAACCATTTATTAGTAGTTTTAACCCACAACATGAATGGTTTTATCACTTATCAAGTCAGCCTGCTTTGATAACGGACAGTGATCAGTTTCCCTTCATTACAACAGCACACACGTTTTTTTTATCATCACATGTCATCACCTTTGTGAAGAAACTCACTCTGCCAGTTTTCTCCATTGTAGTGATTGGTCAGACTAGCTCCACCCCTTTCATGTGAACACGCATGTACCCAGGCTGAAAACACTTGGCTTCAATTAGCGTGTTGTTATCGACCTTCGTAGGACAGCTTCTCTCTGACAGGGAATGTTTGGTTAGTTGACGCCCGTTAATTCCAGGATACAATTATCTAGATTCATAGCATAGGGTCTTTATGTCCTAAAATTATATCTAATTCATTCATTTAATTTACTACAGCAAAATAAATCACGTTTAAAAGTATATTCTATAATTGTATAATAATGGCATTATTAAAACTGAACCTTGTTATTAACGCTGTGTTGCTATGTTTATCCAGTAACGTTAGCATATCCTCATCTGTTATCTGCTAATCATGCCTTAATCTACTAGTTTAGCGGGGGATAATCCACTAACATGCTTTAATGAACACATGTAAACGTAAAAAAGTGCATCACAAACTGTCTAATCCACTCTAGGGTGTTTTAGAAAAAAAGGAAAAGTTTTATAGATATTTATCATAGACTCAGAGCTAGTGAAGCTTTACAAGCAGTGAATATTTGTTTGACTGAAATACTGTAAATTCTGTAATATGTCACACCTTTTTCATTTAAAAATATTGGTCTGTGACTTATCAGAGCTGAAAGTAATGGATTACAAGTACTCACATTACTGTAATTGTAATGCATTAGATCATAGCCCACCAATCAGATTAAATGTAATGCATTAGATCATAGCCCACCAATCAGATTAAATGTAATGCATTAGATCATAGCCCACCAATCAGATTAAATGTAATGCATTAGATCATAGCCCACCAATCAGATTAAATGTAATGCATGAGATCATAGCCCACCAATCAGATTAAATGTAATGCATTAGATCATAGCCCACCAATCAGATTAAATGTAATGCATCACATCATAGCCCACCAATCAGATTAAATGTAATGCATCACATCATAGCCCACCAATCAGATTAAATGTAATGCATTAGATCATAGCCCACCAATCAAATTAAAAGTAATGCATTAGATCATAGCCCACCAATCAGATTAAATGTAATGCATTAGATCATAGCCCACTAATCAGATTAAACGTAATGCATCACATCATAGCCCACTAATCAAATTAAACGTAATGTATTAGATCATAGCCCACCAATCAGATTAAATGTAATGCATTAGATCATAGCCGACCAATCAGATTAAACGTAATGCATCACATCATAGCCGACCAATCAGATTAAACGTAATGCATCACATCATAGCCGACCAATCAGATTAAACGTAATGCATTAGATCATAGCCCACCAATCAGATTAAATGTAATGCATTAGATCATTGCCGACCAATCAGATTAAACGTAATGCATTAGATCATAGCCCACCAATCAGATTAAATGTAATGCATTAGATCATAGCCCACCAATCAGATTAAATGTAATGCATTAGATCATAGCCAACTAATCAGATTAAACGTAATGCATTAGATCATAGCCCACCAATCAGATTAAACGTAATGCATTAGATCATAGCCCACCAATCAGATTAAATGTAATGCATTAGATCATAGCCCACCAATCAGATTAAATGTAATGCATTAGATCATAGCCAACTAATCAGATTAAACGTAATGCATTAGATCATAGCCAACTAATCAGATTAAACGTAATGCATTAGATCATAGCCAACTAATCAGATTAGCGCCAAAACAGCATTGAATGCCAGTTATTTTCTCAGTTTTAGAGTTTATAAATGTATTTATACTTGGAGCCTGATACATTTTTTTTTTTTTTTATTGTGAATTGAATTAATTTGTTGTTATTTTTTATTTTTTTTAAATTTACATTTTGACAAACCTTTTATTTAATACAGATGCCTTTGTGGAAAATAAATTAGATTTCAATTGTGAAAGACATAATTTTTTCCTTTTTATGGTTTCTAAATGAGATGTTTACTGTATGTAAGAGAACCAACAATAACTGTGGGGGTGAAAGTAACTAGTAACTTTAACTTTAAATACTATTTAATTGAGCTACTTTTTACTTGTACTTGAGTATTTTATGTATGATTTACTTGTACTTCTACTTGAGGATATATCAGTACTTTTTACACCTCTGTGACTTATACAATGAAGCTACTTATATGTAAGTTTTTGGCCAACAGCGCCCCCTGGTGAGTAAAATGTTCATTAGTTTTCTATTGTTGTATAAGACGCTCCCTCATTGGTAGTAATTATGCCTGATGTAACAGTCTATAAATACAGTATATCCACTATGAGGAGTAAAATGTGTGTTTGCATTATTTAATTTAATATATTTGATCTTCCTATGATAATATGACACACATTTAATCACAAAAGGCAACTTCGATCGGATCAATGTTGACAGGTTGTCATGGCAACTCAGGCTAAAATGGAAGCTCAATGTTGACAGGTTGTCATGGCAACTCTGGCTAAAATGGAAGCTAAATGTTGACAGGTTGTCATCGCAACTCAGGTGAAGATCAAAGCTGCAGAATCTACATCATTCAACAGAATCTCCTCCTGCACCGTCAGAAACGACTAAAGTAGCTTTAAATATATCAGTTAACGTAGACCAACGGTTGTCATCAGTGAGCAACGTTTGAGACCAAGGTGAGTTTCTAATAATAATGTCAACTTTAATGACTAATTTAGTGATTTCCCACAATCCAGTGAGTAAATACTGCTTGTTTTAATCTAAATGTGTTTACATATTAAGTCATAATCTTGTGTAAATGAGCTGATATTGTAAAGATCTTTGGAACGACTCAAGCTCCTCCCACTGCTGGTGCAAACTCCATTATTGGTTATAAGATCTTCTTCGTTCTAAGCATTTGCGGATTAGGGGCTAGATTTCCAGTGCATTATATCAATTCTGGACTGGTGTGGGACAACATATATGTTTGGGACGATGCATCAATACAAAACATTTACGTCGACATATTTTTTGTGTCAAATGGGCGGGGCGATATGGCCTTTTTTAAATGTCTGAATATTTTCAAGCTATATGATGATATACGATATACATCTCAATATTTTGCCCTTGCCTTGAGATGATGCTTTGATGTATAAAACCAGAATGACAATATTCAATATATATTGTTGTTTTCTCTGTGATGTAATTGGGGTTTCCCCTATTATAGCATAGTGCACCCTCGGATCTGGGTTGGTTGCGTTTGAATATGCGATCGGAGTATCAAATGATTTGGTCTTGTACTTTCCTGGTGTGCCTAAGGCATAAAGCGGCAGTGCAGAAGGTAGATATATGTGACAGAGAATAATTACAATGACTAGGGCCATGTCTGGTGTAAACCACATGTACATTAGAGGTTGGATAGGGCTTTTCTAGTGGATTCCAGTCCTAGTTTCTAGTTTACGATGTCCTTGAGGTGGTAGTTATTGAATGCGACAACTGGTTGGCAAATTAGGAATACCATATCTCGGCCTGTAGGGTTTATTCAGCTTGCAGTTGACGGCTCGTCTGTTGGTTTTGTTGTTCTGTATAGCTTAATTTGGTCTCTGTGGACCCACTTGAGCTTTGTTTGGTCTTTGTGTTGGGAATCTTTATTTGGTACACCACTGAAGACAGTTTATCGGTGACGAGGTAGGGTCCGGTCGATTTGGGAAGACATTTCTTATCTAGTTTGGTTGCATGATAAGCGTTTTTGCCGGCGGGCAGAGCAAAGCTGTAATATTAGACTCTACCTCCCACCTGGAGTTCGTCATAGGCATGTGCCAGTATCACCCCCCTTTGGTTTTGCGGGACGATAAATGCATGCATTTGTGAGTCAGCAGAAACATGGACCAAGATGCCATTGACTATCCGTAACAAGTGACGGACAGCGAACAGATGGTCGAGGTTAAGTGTGGAGGCAAAGTCAGAGGAGGAGGGATTGTCTAGTGTATTGTCCCCCATGAGGCGAATCATCAAGGAGATCACGGGGTCTTGGCCTTGTAACATCATCAGGTCTGGTTTTGCATGCGTAAGCAACCACTGGTCTGTTCGTGTATCTGGTACAGACCGGCACTGAGGCAGTGTGCTGAAAAGCCCAGATGGAATTCCTTGTTGTGGTCAGGATAGGCGAGGCACGGAGCCTTCGTTAGCATATCGATTAAAGTCTGCATAGCGTGTTGTTGGGGCTCACCCCAAGTGAAAGGGACATCCTTCTTTAGGAATGTGTAAAGAGGTTTTGCTAAATTGGCGTAATTGTCAATGAATTGCCTGGAGTAGCTACAAATACCAAGGAAGTTTCTTAAACCTGAGACATGCTGGGGAACCTTGAAGTTCTGAAGACCCTGAATGTGTTGTGCCTGTGGTTCCACACCCTTGCCGACTAGGAGACCGACATAGTTCACTGTTGTGCGGGAACATTGACACTTGGACAGTGAGATTTTGGCACTGGCGCAGGTCAGTACATGATCAATTTCACTCCTGTGGTTTGCAAATGTTGTGTTTTTCATTAATATGTCATCAACAAATATATGAGGGTGCCATGAGACTTTCAACATGGCTGCTGTTTGGTTCAAAGTTGTGCGACATAGGATTTGTCTCGACTACAATGATACCGTTCCTAAATTATTTCATAAAATGGTCCTGAGAGCAGAGCCAGCGGAGTCACGTGCGCGCTAGAGCCAATCACTGGAGAGCTCATGACATCATCACTGTGGAATTAGAACTGATGACATCATCACTGTGGATGAGCTTTTTCTGTTTTTGATCACCGTCTTGCATCCAACACTGCACTATGTAGAGCACTTAGAGGTTCGCTTCCGTTCTGTGCATCTTCTGTGCATCTAAACTGAACCAGACTGACTCTGTTCCGCCCATCTGTAAGATACACTGTCTCAAAGTAACTTTTGTGTGTGTGTGTGTGTGTGTGTTAGCGGCATATAATATATACATCGGAAACTATAACAGAATGTCTCACTGCACGTAAAGCTACATATTATTATTATTACGTATTATGACAGGCCCATATTTCACTGGCCTCAAATCAACAGGAACAAGTATTTATTAATTTTAATGTGACACATTTAACATGTGATCATTACTTTGTTTTATTCCAAGATATAAATTGTAAATTGAGGAAACATTGGAATTGAGCTGCTGAAAGGAAGTGACGGATTGCTGCTCTGCTGCTTTTTATGGGAACACCTTTAAACACTGAAGGGCTTAATTATAAGACGTCTAATGTCAAAGGTAAGTTACAATTTTCTAGCTGTTTTTAGCATTTAGCTCATTTTGTTAACATCTAAAACAGGGATTCACGTCAAACATGTTATATATAATTGTCTACAATATGTTTCAAGGCTTTAGCTATTGAATATTTTTGTAATCCAGTATTCTACTGAAAATTCTATAGATTAACATATTTTTTTAGTTAAAGAGAAATTATATTCATACATGAGAAACTAACATATTTGACTTAGGAATGAATTAACCATTTGTTTCCTTTTTTAGATAATCAACACTTTTGCTTTTTAGCAAACGGCAATTGCATCTCAGGAAATGTGACTAGTTAATATAAAAATGAATAAAACAAACAGAATAACATAACTTTCTACTTCTGCCAAGTCCAAACATCTTCTCAGATATCTACAACTACATAGATATCTTTATTTGAGGAACATTGAAGATAACTTTAACTAAAGTTTAGAATTGGTGACGTGATGTTTTCCATATCTTTAACTTTCATTTTATCAAGTCCAAATGAGGTTTGATATAAATGTAATGTTCATTTTGAAAAAAAGTTTGCCATTGGTTTCCATCATCTACCACCCACCACTAAAAGTCATGTGATGTGTGATATCATCTAAGAAAGGTCTCTACTGCTCATGGGAAACACATTTTTTTTAATATAAATTAGCTGTCAAAGGATTAAAAAAATAACCAATCAATTGCAAATCTGACTAAATAATCACGATTAATCACAACTTGTGAATTTCAATCACAAGTTGCACAGAAATGACGTGTATTTATAAGTTACAAGTAAAGTAATTTAATTTGTTCCCAAACAAAATCACTGTTAAATGTAGTGTGTGGTCCATGCAGACTTTAAAGGTTTGTGCTGTGTTAAACTTCAGTCTGTTATTACACAATATATTGGTTATTTTAAAGATAACGAGATTGTACATTAAAATAAAGTATGCAAAAAATCTAACCTATAATTTAGAAAAATTCCAGTGTTAATATGAGAGAACTTTAGAACTTATCTGAACCTTAAACATTCAAACTATTGCACTTTTACATTCAGCTGCTGAGGCACAGCCGACTGTCCACATTACTACAGGATGACTGAATCAATGCTAAATACTAGAGGTGATCTCAGTGAGATGGACTCAGAAACATTAGTAAAGGAACGTTCCACAACAATGAGAGTGTCCTGTTAATGTGCTGCTTGTCTCTGTCCCTCAGTTTGTGAACATGTCTCCTGCCTGCAGTGGGACGTCTGAACATCACTTCCTGTGCTCCATCTGTCTGGAGGTGCTCACTGATCCAGTCACCACATCATGTGGACACAACTTCTGCAAAACATGCATCAGTACACACTGGGACAACAGTACCACCAGCAGGTGTCCCGTGTGTAATCAGGTGTTCAGCACTAAACCTCAGCTGAAGGTCAATATTATGATGCGTGAGATGGTTTCTCAGTTCAGACGTGAATCTGAGAAGAGAGCAGCAGCACCAGGAGAAGTTCCCTGTGACGTCTGCACTGGAACCAAAGTGAAGGCCCTGAAGTCCTGCCTGGACTGTGGGGTCTCCTACTGTGAGACTCACCTGGAGCCTCATCTGACAGCATCAGGCCTGAGAAGACATCAGCTGGTGGAGCCTGTGGAGAACCTGGAATCCAGGATGTGTCCAAAGCACAGCAAACCTTTAAAGCTCTTCTGTCAGAGCGATCAGACACGTGTCTGCTTGATGTGTTCTGTTTTGGAGCACAGGAGTCACCAGTTAGTCCCTCTGGGAGAAGATCTGTTTGAAGACAAGAAAGTTTATCTTCAGCAGATGATCCAAAAGAGACGAGAGAAGCTGGAGGCGATCAGAGAGTCAGTGAGATTCAGGAAGGAAGCAGCAGACAGAGGGAAAGCTGAAGGTGTGGAGATGTTCACTGCTCTGATGGAGCTTGTTCGGAGAGGCCTGAAGGAGCTGATGAAGACAATGGAGGAGCAACAGGAAGTAGAAGAGAGAGAGGCTGAAGGTTTGATCAAAGAGCTGGAGAAGGAAATCTTTGAGCTGATGAAGAGAAGCTCTGAGGTGGAGCAGCTCTCCCACTCTGAAGACCACCTCCTCCAACACTTCTGCTCTCTGAAAGCTCCTCCAGCCACCAAAGACTGGACAGAGGTCATGGTCCATCCATCATCATATGAAGGAACTGTGCTGAGAGCTGTGGCTCAGCTGGAGGACACACTCAGTGACAAGATGAAGATGATGTTAGAGATGAAGAGGCTGCAGCAGTTTGCAGTAGATGTGACTCTTGATCCTCTTACAGCTAATTCTTACCTTGTCCTGTCTGATGATGGAAAACAAGTTTATGACAGTGATGTGAAGAAGAAACTTCCAGATAATCCAAAGAGATTTTTTAAATATATTAATGTTTTAGGGAAGCAGAATTTCAGTTCAGGTAGATTTTACTTTGAGGTTCAGGTTAAAGGAAAAACTGACTGGGATTTAGGAGTGGTTAAAGAATCCATCAACAGGAAGGGATATTTTACTGCGACTCCTAAGAATGGTTACTGGACTGTGGCACTCAGAGATGGAAATGTGTATAAAGCATGTGGAGATCCTCCATTCATTCTTCATCTGAAGTGTGTTCCTGAGAAGGTGGGTGTGTTTGTGGACTATGAGGAGGGTGTGGTCTCCTTTTATGATGTAGATGCTGCAGCTCTGATCTACTCCTTCACTCACTGCTGCTTCACTCATAAACTACACCCATACTTTAATCCTGGTTTAAACCATGGTGGTAAAAACTCAGCACCTCTGATCATCTGTCCTGTCAATCAAAGTGAATGATCAGTGTCATGATGAAGTCTCACCAACAATAGATTCAATGGTTCTCCGCAACCATTCACTTCTCCAGGTTGGTTACGCACTCCATCCAACCTAACATGTATGTTTCTCAACAGTGGGAGGAAACATTTCATTAAAGAAGTTTCACATTTGGTGTTTGGATTGTGATGAAATAAAAGTGGATTAAAAAAATATATTTTACAAAATGATTCATTGTACAAACATGTTACATGTTTTATGATCAGTTAAAATGTGTTAGTGGTTAGTAAAACAAGTACAGTGCCCGTCGGAAGTATGCATTCATGTGGGAGCATAAGGGGTATAATTGCGTATTTTTGTATCTTTCTGTTGTGTTTTTGTGCATTTTTTGTAAAATTATAGTTTTTTGTTGCCATTGCAGTGTGATTCTGGAATCTTTTTGTGTATTTTTGTATCTTTTTTAGTGTAGTTTTGTGCATTGCTGTTGTTATTTTGTGTATTTTTGTATAAATATTTAGTTATGTGTATTTTGAGTCATTTTCATATGTTTGTTGTTGTTTGGTGTATTTTTTCTGTAATGTATGTATTTTGGAGTAATTTTGTGTGTTTTTTTAGCCTTTTTGTATATTTTTATGCATTTCTGTTGTCATTTTGTGTACTTTTTGTATAAATATTGGTATATTTTTATTATAAATACTGTGTGTGTGTGTGAGCCAGCCATCTCCTCCGTGCGTTATCTATCACACATGTGAGCTTCTTGCACATAAAACATCTCAGGTTGTTAAGAGAGACACGGTAACTACGGTAGCCAGTTAAGTCAACTATTCATCAGCATGTATGTCTATGCTATACAACCCCTCGACTAACAGAGAAAGTGTGTCACACCAGTGCCACCACTGGATAAGTTTGTGTAGAGCCCTGATAATAATAAATATGTTAATAGGGATATAACAGCGCACGGTGGCTTAGTGGTTAGCACGTCCGCCCCACAGCAAGAAGGTCCTGGGTTCAAGCCCTGGGGTGGACTTGGGTCCTTTCTGTGTGGAGTTTGCATGTTCTCCCCGTGCTGCGTGGGTTTCCTCCGGGTACTCCGGCTTCCTCCCACAATCCAAAAACATGACTGTAAGGTTGATTGGAGTCTCTAAATTGCCCATAGTAGTGAATGAGAGTGAATGGTTGTCTGTGTCTGTGTTGCCCTGTGATGGACTGGCGCCCTGTCCAGGGTGTACCCCCACCCAGCGCCCTATGAGAGCCGGAGATTGGCACCGGCAGACCCCCGCGACCCTGTTAAACGGGAATAAGCGGGTATGAAAATGGATGGATGGATGGATGGGATATAACATTAATAGTGAAAGTAGTAATAGTAATAAAAGTAATGTTGTAATGATATTAATGGTAATAATTGCAATAACAAAATAATAATGTACTAAAAACAATATTAATAGTAAACAATATTAAATAATTATAAGGTAATATAATGATAATATAGCAATGCTAATAATACAATGAGAACACCAGTAACTATAATAAAAAAAATATATATATATATTAATAATGAAAAAAAATATAATGGTAATTATTAAGTCTCTGGTCTTTGGAGAGAGCAGACGTCTTTTTCATTCGCTCCGGTAACACGACCTTGGCTACAGCTGAACAGCCTGAAAAACTGGGCCCAAGACTGAAGGAAAATGGTGAAAAAACCGCAGGGAGGCCCTTCAGAACCCAATTCGGGTTTGGAAGAGGTCAAGGAGATGATATGCGAGGGTCTACGGAACCTATCTGCCGAGATAAAGTCGTTGGAAAAGACGCTGGAAAACTCACTGGTAAACCTACAAAGCGAAGCAAAGGTACTGAAAGAAAAGAATGAAAGAAATGCTGAAGAGATAAAATTGTTGAACGCCAGGATTGAACAGCTGGAACAAAAGGAAAGAGAGAAAGATGTCATCATCACAGGCCTAAAGATAAAACTCAGGAGTTACGCCAGTGACGAAGAAACAAAATCGATTGAACAACAGGTCATTGACTACCTGGAGTCGAAGGACATTGTCCTGAACCCTGACAACATCAACTCCTGCCATCTCCTGCCAAAGAGAAATGATAACAGAGCTGTTAAAATTACCTTCACGAATATGAAATTCAAAGGACAACTACTGAAGCAAGGAAATAAACTCAAGGAAACAAAGGTGTACATCAATGAAAACCTGACGAAACAAAATGCAAGCATTGCATGGAAGGCACGCCAAATAAAAAAAGGAGGAAAAATTGTGAGGACGTGGTCAAGAAACTGCAGGATTTACATCACACCACTGGGAGAAGAGAACGGAAAACCAATCCTCATCAAAACGATGGAAGACTTGGGAAAATACGAAGGATCCACCTAAACAACAACATTACTGATGGTAATCATGGATATGGAACCAGATCTATATAAACACTGGAAACAAAACTCAGACTGTGATTATTTTACGGAGACTGAATTAAATGTGGAAACCAAGAGTAAAAAAGGTCTGTCATTTATTCATTTCAATTGCTAGGTGGTGGGGTGATTAAGGATTACATTAAATTTAAATTCAAAGTGTTTATTGTCATATGTGCAGTTAGAAACACGTTTTTTTTATACAATGAAATTACTACCTTGCTTATGAACTAAGATATAATACAATGAAATTACTACCTTGCTTATGAACTAAGATATAATAATCTGTTTATACAAGTTGGATCTGACAGTGGAGAATACAACACTGCCAATAGAACTAACAACAGCTGGATTAGCCTTGATGTAGAGACAAAACAAGTTCCAAACTTGTGTGTCCAAAAGAGACATTCCCGAGTGGTGACATTATGGATGAAAAGGGAAAAACCTTCCAAACACCTTCGAAAGAGGAACTATTCTTGAACTGGAGGAATGCTAACAACGTCTGGCAGGGAACAAGGCCAACACGAACAATGATAGAGAGGAGGGGGAATAAAAAAAAGACAACACTGACTACAGATGAGAATACACACAAAAGGACTGTTCAGAACAACTCAAGAATGTTTGACCAGAGAGACATGTAAACCCATGTAAATTTGCGATGGTAAAACAGGGGACGGGACCCGGATAAGCAAACTGCTTCTCTCGTCTCCTTTTTCGGCATGTACAAAAAAAAAAAAAAAAAAAATGTAACCATGTCGGAAATAAACTGAATAAATAAATAAATAAATAAATAAATAAAATAAAAGTAATTATAAGAATAGCAATAACTTCAATACAATAGTAAAATTATACAATAACAATAACAAAATAATATAATGAAAATCCATTAACTATAATACAATAAAAACAATAACAACAAAATAATAAGGTAATAGCAATAATAATAATACAATGAGAATACCAGTAACTATAATACAAAAAAAAGAATATAAGAATAGCAATAACAATAATGTGTGTGTGTGTGTGTGTGTGTGTGTGTGTGTGTGTGTGTGTGTGTGTGTGTGTGTGTGTGTGTGTGTGTGTGTGTGTGTGTGTGTGTGTGTGTAAAAGACAGAGACCCGAAAGTACCACAAAAAATAAACGTTTTGCAACACCAAAGTCGCAAATCTCATCTACATCCCAATGTAGTGCACGCATGCACGCGCATCAGCCGTGTGTGTGTGTGTTTGTTTACATTGCAGCTGCTAGCATCTTTCTTAGCACATAGTAGAATATGAGAAGAGACACTCACCGTTGCGCAGAACAAACAATAATCATAGTGGACCCATCCGCTCACAAAAACGTTACATTCCTCTGTCTGAAGAAGCAGAATGTTTGCAATAAGGTAACGACTATCAGCACAGGACCCGCCCACACTCATGGATGACCCGAGATTTAAAGGAAGTTTGGAATCACAGGAATAATATTAATAACCATGAAATATTAACTTAAATGACTTTTAGCGGTACAAAAATGTTTTTAATATCGACTTTTTTTTCTTTTTAACCCGGTGACACGGTGATGTCATGAACCCGGAACCGGAAGTGGCGCGCTCTTACAGAGGGAGCCGTAATTATAAAATTAATGTTTTGACCGTTTTGTCTTACCAAATTACTCCAAAATAACAGACGCACACACTCGGGGTACATGGAACGTGGAGTTGATTCACAGTTCATCTGTTTCGCCTTCAAAATGGATGCCGGAAGTCGTCTCTCAACAGATGGTGCGCTAGCGTCCCCTCGCACCCTGAGGTCAAAAGTTGAATAGGTTTAATTTCGGGGCCGTCCAGAAGTGAAATTAAATTAAAATAAACATTTGGAAATGACCAAATTACTCCAAAATAACAGATACACACACTCAGGATATTTGGAACCCGTCGACCGAGTTTCAGGTCGAACTGGCACCGCGTCGGTGAGATATTTGCTCCACACACACACACACACACACACACACACACACACACACACACACACACACACACACACACACACACACACACACACACACACACACACACACACACACACACACACACACACACACACACACACACACACACACACACACACACACACACACACACACACACACACACACACACACACCTCCCTTGCTTTTATAGGTAGATAGGAATATGACGATTTTTTATATGAAATGTATTATGAAATGAGTGCATACAAAGTAGTAAATTAAAAAATAATTATTTTTGTGCAGTTGTATATTGCAATAATTAGGGACCTATAAAATATTTTTTTCCCCCCCAATTCCTTGTTTTCCACTCTGATTTTTCTTTTAATTCCATTTTTTTTAGAAATATTAATATTTTTTTTCATAAAACATTAGATTTCAACTCCTGTGAGGAAACATAATAAATATTAATAAATAAAAAACAATTAGAACCCTTTATCCTTTATAGACGTGAGTGTCTTCAACATGGTCTGAATTATCTGAATAACATCGTTCACCGTTATCAGCAGCAGATCCTGCAGCGACCTGGTGAAGAACGCCATTGTTTGCTAACACTGTTACCTGTGTACTGGAAGTAATTCAATATATGGTTTCTGCACCGAGTATGCATGCGCACGTCAGTCACGTGTCTCATGTTTGTCCACATTTAAATGGGTCTATAGGTTGCCCCACTAATTCTCCAAGTTAAAACTTATTAAAAACCAGTTGAGGAGCACAGTGGTGCAGGAGAGACTGAGTGGACTTGCCATGTTGTCCATAGAGAATGAGAGAGCAAAGAAAATGGACATACAGAGCATCGTCGTATACCCTTCATATAGTGGTGAGTTGGTCTATAGTACTTCATATTGAAATAGTGTTTATGAACAATTTTACTAAACTTTATAGCTACTGATACAGGCTCTGAGTTGTAATGGTTAAAGTGGGTGTTAAAATGATACAATCGCTATCCGTGGTGCTGAACTGCTTTAAATTTGTGTTGTTTTAATATTAGTGACCACGGAGTCTAATGTTTTTGTTGTTCTCTTGTTTTGTTATACTCTATTTCCTTTTGATGAACTTCAAAATGACAGTCGCTGTCCGTGGTGCCGAAGCTTGTAAGCCCCACTGTTGTGGGCATGTGTATGTTGTAATATTATGTTATCATCATAACTCATTTGCCCCGCCCCCGGCCTGGCTCTGATTTGTTCCGCCAGTGGTGGAAGCACACATTGTTCTATTCATTTGGTTTTTTTTTCAGTTGTTAATGTTCTTTATGTCCTGAGATTGAAAATGGACTAATACTTTATTATTTGTAGTGAATGTTTTTTTGGTGATGCGTGTGTGAAACAATTCACGGTTAAAATGAATAATAGTAAATAATAATAAAATTAATAATAATAATAAAACTACAAAATGAATAATATAACAAGATGGATAATCTAATCTGTGTTATTCATAATGTTAAAGGGCTGAGTAGCCCTTTTAAGAGGAGAAAAGTGCCCAACTAAAACTATGCGATGAACTAGCTTCTCAGCTTCAAGGAACACTTGAAGCTGAGAAGAGAATGTGTTGACCAGCAATATAGCTCCTCATATAACAATGGGAGAAAGAGGGGCATCACAATTATTTTCAATAAATCTATTTATTGTTGTCATGAGAAAAACGTCTGTGATAAAGAGGGCCGGTATGTGATGGAAATTGGAAGTATAGGGGGCATTAAAATAACTCCATATATGCTCCAAATGAGCACAGACTAAGTTTCTGCAGAAATATGGCAGCATTGATAGCAGATAAAGCAGAAGGTATTATCCTGATAGGAGGAGACTTGAATTGTGCTTTTTTAACACTGATGGGGGAGTTAGGCTTGGTAGATCCCAAAGAGAGAGATTTGACCTTCTTCTTACAGGTTCACTCGACCCACTCAAGGTTGAATATGTTCCTAATGTCTGGAGCGGACTCCTTTAGAGCCACTCAATGTAATACAGATGCAATCTCCATCTCAGATCATGCCCCCAGTCTGTTTGAAACTAAATGTTGTGTTGTTTAAAAAAACAGTCCTTTAGTTCAGTTTTATATTTTCTTTATTAACACTTCTGTTCAGCAGCCATGTCTGTTTCCTTTTCTCTCTCTGTGCTCTCTGTACTCTCGCTCTGGCTGCTCTCGCAATTTCTCAGTATCAACTATACTACACTAAAGATGTGCCCAAATAACAACTTGGAATACTGGAGACAGAGCCAATGTATTTATTTTAAATAAAGAAATTATTAAAAAAAGAACTACAAAAAGGCATTATTGATGATCTTGAATTGATCGATAAGGATGGGGTGTCACAACAATATTATGGGAGGGAGCCAAATGTGTCCTAAGAGTAAACATAATTTCAATTGGTTCTAGATTAAAAAAGGAGAGAATTGCAGAACAATTAGAATTGGAAAACAAAATCTGAGAATTGGAGAGAGAATATCTAACAACACAAAAGGATGACTTACTGAACAAACTAAAACAGACTATAGACAAAAATTAAACAACTTATTAACTTACAAAGCAGGTGGGCAGCTGAGATTCACAAATCAAAAAAAATATGTATTTGGTAACAGGGCTAGCCACCTATTAGCATTTCAGCCAGAGTAGTGCATAAAATACAATGCAAGTACTGGGAATATGATGCTGCAGCCGAAGGATATGACAAAGGCATTTACCAATTATTACCAGGAGTTCTATAGGGAAGGAAACTGCCCAAATAAGATAAAAATGACTGAAAATCTCCTTAAATCAATTAATCTGAGGAAACTGCCTGAGGAGGAAGCTGACCAAATAACACACCCAATTACAAAAAAGGCATTTTTAAACTCAACAACAACAAATCTCCAGGGGTGGATGGCCTCCCTGGAGAATATTACAAAGCATTTGAAAAAGAGCTGACTCCACTTCTGCATAAGGTCTATAACTATGCACTCTCAGATGGTGTTCCCCCTTGGTCATGGTCTGAAGCCATTATTAGTGTTATTCACAAGGAGGGAAAATATCCAACACTCTGCACGTCTTATTTCCCCCATCAGCCTTCTCCTTTATTGCAAAGAGACAAGGAACAGATAAGGTCAGAAGAGCCTTAAATCTCCAAATAATCACACAATTACTTGTCTGCACATGCTGTCAAAGGTCAACACCACAGGAAGTGCAATCATTATGAGACAGCAATGCATATTTTGTTATTGCAATAAAATACATTGATTTATTTTATTGCTTAATTGTGACCATCACCAGCCCTCCCTAAGGAAGGGTAAGAAATCTTTTATTATAGGGAGGATATAAAAAGGGAGAGCAGTGTTACACCTAAGTGGAGGGGGAGGGGGAGGGGAAATGGAGCAGGGAGGAGAGACTCAAGGCAGGAAATAGAAAAGGTGGGGAAGAATAGACTGTTTTGCAGTGAGGGTGAGATGTGAGGTTGTAGAATAAATTGTGCTTATTATGTTGTGTAATCCAGCCAGTATGGTGACAAGTGTGAAGCTTAGCTATAATGGTGGTGGCTGTGAACAGGGGGAATGAGTGAATGGTAGTACCTAAAGCAGGTATTTGGGATTAACGTGTCTAAGGTTAAGCCCAGTATGAGTTTTATCCCACATCCCAAGGCGTGCCAGTGCATCGTATACCAGTATATGTGCAAAAAAAAAAACGCTACTGCAAACCCAGGAACTGCCCTGTGCCCGCAGATGCAGCCAAGCCAGCAGAAAGAGCGGGGGCCAGGGAG